>NW_022900923.1:12182061-12201681 GCF_012274545.1 Fukomys damarensis
TGCATATATACAAACACACACTTTTTAATCCTTTGAGTCTTACACACATGTTAAAACACTGCAAAGAAGTTTCAAAAATAACTTAAGGACCATTTACCGAACTATTTTTGAACTGCCTGAGCAAAGAAAAGTGGAATTTCTGGTTATTAAAGAAACAAAATGTCTCTTTTCTTTTTCCCCATCTTTTGTTCTGCTAAACTCTTCTAACCAATCTCAATCTTTAAGTAATAACAGTAACCGACAACAATTTTCAATGACCAGATTTAATCTAGTTGGTTTTATGGGACTTATGAGTTGAAAACAAAAGGAAATAGCCAAACAGTTTCCCTTGGACCTAATAGGAAAAGTTATTTCCTAAGAATAAATTCAATTTAATATTTATTTTGAAACAAGTATTCAGTCCCTTGGTTGGCTGTGAATAAACACTTCTCTAAGTTATTAGTAAAGGAACAATGAAATTCAACCATTTCCATGTGCTCCTCTGATTCCCATGTGACACACAAATACAACAAAGCTTTCTTTTCAAAAGAAACAAAAGCATGTCTTCAACAGACAATGGAACAATTACTGAAACTGAGTACTAAGATCAGTCACCAATATCCAGAATAACAATGTTTAAACCCAAAAATATGTACAGAAAATTTAAAACAGATTCTACTTTGGTCCCAATGGGTCCAAAAAAAACTACCATCTACTAAACACTGATTCACTGACAATTGAAGAGAAAAAATAAAAAATTCTAACATTATGAAGCTAATAATACTTTCATCTGCAGCAACATTCAGGAAGCTGATTAGATGATCCTAATGGATGATTTAAAGTGAATGGAAAATACACCCTTAGCATAATTTAATAAGATCTTCAGACTGAAGCATATTCAAGGGTTTCGTGAAAGACCTTCTCATGGCCTTTTAATAGCTCTTTCCAATTCCAATTAACTTGTTAAATGCCAATTCTCATTACCTCATCAGAATCCAAAGCCAGCCCTTTCTGATTAAATCACTAAATAACCGTTGACAGTACCAGTATTTATGGGCAGGTCCAGCACAGATAAGCAGCTCTCAGTTCTCTATGCGAAGAGAAAAGAAAAACTGGAGTAGATAATTAAAAAATAATAATAAACTATTCACTTTTGGGATGCACTATGTTACATTTACCTAACACATTTGCCTTTCCTAATTGTTTTACTGGGGTTAATATTTAGATTAGCATAACCTTTTCATAGACCCTCAGTAGTACAGAACTGTTGATTAAGAGTTCATTCGCATAGAAAAGCAGGGTAGGTACTGAAGAAATCAGACAAAGCACGTCAACTGTGGGCTGCCACTGCCTGTCAATGTGGTGAATTAGATCCTTCCCATCAGGAGTGACTCCAAGTTCCATGGACCTCCCCACTGGTGTACATGCACACTAAACCACCTGTGTCCACCCCACACCAACACTCACTGTTTTCCCAGAGCTGCCTGCAACCTTTGCTTCCCCTGTTGCCAAACTGCTTGCCGCCCCTCAGCACAGACAAACCTAGCCTGAGACCATGGATCTAGGTCCAAGTGTAAGGTCATCTCTACCTTCGCAAGAGACAGGATACCTATTCACTGAGCTGGGAACAGGTCTATACTGCCACAGTCTAATTCCTTGGACTTTCTTTTCTTGCGTATGTGAGTCTCATAGGGTAGTGAACCTCTGGGTTATGACTCCCCTGAAGAACCACAAGAAGCCCAATATCTACTTCTCATATGTAGTGCCAACTCCCTGGGTTCAATCCCCAGAATGAGCTGGGGTAGGGTGAGGGGATATTACATAAAACCTCCCTTGGATATTCTACTCCCTAAGCAACATTTTTCCCTCTGCAGACATATGGATATTATAACAAGGGAAGATATCCTTTGAGGATATAAAACAAAATAAAATATGATCAGCAAAAACCACCATGGAATGTATGCTTTAGGTCACTAGACAAAAAAAAAAATTACAAACTTTAAATCTCTTCTTCAAATGACATAAATTTTTAAAAGTCATCTCAATGACTAACTCACTAGTGAAATGGTAATATTTTTCCAGATTATGAAGCTTTTGATATGTGAAATCCTGTCCTTCATTTACTGAGATAACTAGGGTGGGTTCTGCTTACAATTATACTACCAATCCATGGTAGCCAAATATAGTATTTGTGAAACAAAAATAAATGTAATGCAAGTATGACCCTCCATCTTAGAGTTTAGAGCTAAAATCAGCAGAGAAACAAATGCAGTAGCATCATATTTACATCAGTGGGTTAGTGAAGATAAGGTATTATCCTTTCAAAACTCCTTAAGATGGGCTGGGGATTTAGCTCAGTGGTTCCACCGCCTGCCTCACAAGCACAAGGGCCTGAGAGTTCGATCCCCAGTACCAAATAAATAAATAAATTTAAAAACAGAGCCTTTTCAGGCCTAGGATTCAGCTCAGTGTTGTCATCATTGCCTGCCTCACAAGCGCAAGGTCCCAAGTTCAATCCCTGGTACAAAAAAAAAAAAAAAAAAAAAAAGAAGAGTTGCATTCATCCCTTATATCTGTATAATGTTTATTTCTTAAACCCGTAAAAAAAAAAAAAAAAAAAAAAAAACTGTTTAAGACACTCCCAAACTCTGCCCATTCCTTCTTCTTCCTGCATAGTATCTGGCATGGAGTGGGCACCCCTAAATCTCTGCTGATCCCATGTACATCCTTCACTGACAAAGGAATCTGTCTAATGCACTCCTCCCTCCTCTCAGTCATCAGAGTAGTTAAAAGTTTAGCTGATAACTGCATCTTTCCTTACTGTAAAAAAATGTGGCTTATGGAAATTTTATAAAAATCATTTAATGGATACAGGGACAGTGGCATGTACCTTTAGTCCCAGCTGCTCAGAGATAGAACCAGGCTGATCATTTGAACATAGGAGTTTGAGTGAAGTCTGGGCAAGAGAACAAGATCCCATTTGCTTACTCAATTAAAACAGCATTTTATGGCATATAAGTTATATTAATATTCACGTAGTTCTTGTTCTCAAGTTATATCACTTTCATGTTTTTTTTTAAATTTCTTCACCTCAACAGTTCAAAGAAATAAAACATCCCATCTTTCTTTAGCATCTTTGCTAAAGATCTTTGCTATCTTCCTAGTAGATAAACCTAAGAGAAACATCAGTTATACATAAACTGTTTTCTTTGTCTTCTGAACCCAGTACCATAAAAGTAACCCTACTTCGTACCTTTTATGGTGGTTAGTAAAATTTAATCGAGGAATGAACAGAATGTAGATGTTTGGAATTCTTAACTTGTATAAATGTCTCCTCCATTTTAAGTATTCCTACGTTTGTGAGTTCCAAGGCTCTCATCTCCATAAAGTCTCCATAGACGTTTGCACATGAATAGCTGCCTGTTAGACATCTCCAATGCCTTATATGGTGTCTAATGCAGAAATGATCATTCTTCTCCCCAACATGGTTGTCACAGGCTCTAAGCAGCAGATCCACCACTGAAACTGTTAAATGGCTATTTCATTTTTCCATATTCAGCCAGAAGTTCCATGTAATTCTGGAACTTAGAGAATCTAGCCCCAGCTCTTTTTCCCTCTATCCTCTGTATCCTTTTTCTTAGAAGGTCCCTCATCTCTTTCCACCCACTTACATGTACTCATCTCTCAAAACTATTCCCAAAACCCAGAAAAGGGTTCTGCAGAGAGACAGAATCACTTGAAAAAGAGTGTATATATGAGAGCATGATGTGCTTGTCGTACGTGTATGTGTCTCTGTGTGCACATGTGGGTGTGTGTTTATAATGGAAACTGGCTCACAGAATTACAGATATGCCAGCCACAAGCTGAATAAAGAGGAGAGCTGGTGATATAATTCTGTCTGAGTCCCACGGCCCAGGTGAGCTGATGGTGTATATAACTCCCACTCAGAGGACAAAGGTCTGAAAACTGAGAAAGTGAGGTAGGGAGAGTTCCCATTGGTGCAAGCCCCAGTACCTGAAAGCCTGAGAACCGAGTCTCTCTTCCTAGACTCTACTCTCATTTCCACCTCAGAAAGAGAGGTGGCAGGAACAGAGCAGAAGACACTTGCTCTAGCTTGGTATGGGAAAGCAGCCTGCTCTGCCTTTTTGCTCTATTGGGGTCCTCAATAGATTGAACAATGGTTACCCAAACTGATGAGGGCAGATCTTCCTTACTTCTACTGAGGCACATGATAATCTCATCCAGAAATACCCTCATAGGCACACAAAATAAAGTTTTACCACTGAGCATCCCTTGACCCAGTCAAGCAGACATATAAAATTAATACCATACTTACTACCTCCTCCAATGTTTTTCATATTCCCACACTTGAGCAAGACTGCCTACCCTCCCTGTGAGCCCACCTACCGCAGGCATATTGCCTTGTATAAATGACCACCCTCTGTATCTGGCATACGAACTGCTGGAGGGAAGGATTCACATCTTACATTTACAGCCCCAGCTCATAATCCCATGCTTCTCACATGACACACCTTCAATAAAAAATGAAGAATGAATGAATATATGGAGCTCAATAGGGAGCGCTAAAGATCTAATATCAGGAAAATATAAATCAAACATACTAGCTGTAATCATAAAGCCCTATTACATTCCCCAAGGCAAATTTGTATTTTTCCATTGTTTTCAATTTCAATTTGATAGTGCTTCTTGCTCTTTCTGAAATAATGTCAATTATTTTGAGTATGAAGACTATTGTAAGTGGTATTTCTATCTCCTCTTAGCTGCAAAAAATTATATATTCATCCACAAGGAAATGTGTCCCTGAGTGATTCCGTTTACCCATGTAAGCAAACTCCATACTCTGACCTGACCCTCTCCCTTCCATATGTCAGTCCTCAGAAACAACTCTTAGGTTTATTCCTGCCTCTGAACTTTCAGAGTCACTACTATGCTTAACAACCTAACTAGTCTCCTACCATCTAGTCTCTTCTTTTAATAATCCACTCTTTACTCTGCAGGAGATATAACCAAAATCTGATCATGCCTTAAAATCTTCTCACGTTAAGAAAAAATTCAAACTTCTTAGTCAGAAATTCAAGACTCTACAATGTCTTGTTTCACTTACCTTCTTTTTCTCGCCCTCTCTTCTACCATGTTGGAATCATACTAACCAGACCAATGCTTCTCGTGAAGTTACAGCATATCATATCTTTCCAATTTTGCTGATGCTATTCCTTTCACTACATCCCTTTGTCGACATGAAAATCCCTACTCATTCTTTCAGTAGACCCCCTTCACATCAGTTTCTCTGCTGTAAAACTTTCAACCTGACCAATTACAAATCATGACTATTTTCAGGGTTCCCTCAGCACTGAATTTTATATACCTGGTATGCTATACAAAGCAATGGATCTGTCCTCCTCCCCATAAAATGCAAACTGTTTCAAAGAAAAGGGTATCAACTACCTACCCTCAAATGCTTATTGTCTAAGATAAGGCTGCAGCAAAACAAGTGCTCAAAAATGTTTCTTGAATTAAGCTATCTTCCTAACATAAAAAACTCTTAAAGGAAAGAACAATGTCTTATTCATCACTAAATTTTTAAATCCCTAGAAGAGCTCCCATCAAGACACATTTGTGGAATAAAACAACTGATTCACTTTTGAGGTGAATATACAAATAGACAAATAAATTACAACAAAATTCTTTGAAAATATAAATATGTCCAAAATGATTACAGCACTTCATTATATTTTCTGGCACACAAAGACTATACCAGGTCTACACAGTACGTCAGTGATGAAAAGCTCTTCTATGGGTTGTTTTGGTTAATCGTTTTTTTGGTATCGGGGACCAAACTAACTCAGGACCTTGCACTCAGTGAGGTAGGCAGTGGTACCACTGAGCTAAATCTCCTGTTATGATTAAAACTGATTGGCTTGAGAAATGCCTAGGAGATTAGTGAAGCATACCTGTGAATGCGTCTGAATAGGTCATAGGAGTGTGACCTTGGGGACTGGAGCTTGTTTTTGCCCCTTCCTCTCAGGCTCTTTCCCCACTTTCTGCTTCCTGAATGTCACGAATTAAGCAGCTTTCCCCTGCCATGTCCTTCCACCATGATATTTCTACCTTGGAGCTGGCCAGATGGGCTGAAGCCTTGGAAACCATGAGTTTAAAAAAAGCTCCCATGCCTGTAATCCCAGAACTCTGGAGGCTCAAGCATGAAGAATGGAAGCTCGAGCCCAGCCTTGCCAACTCAGTGAGGCCCTGTCTCAAAATACTATTATAAGAGCTAAAATATAGCTCAGCATGAAGGCAGGCCCTGGGTTCTATCCCCAACACAAAACAACAACAAAAAACCCAAAAACCTCTCTCTTTTAAGTTGCATGTGAAAAGTATTTTGTTCAAGCAAAAGAAAGCTGGCTAACATGGGTCTTCTATTCTATAAGAAAAATTAAGAATAAGTGTTCACAAACTTTAATGACAATACAGCTGAACCATCCAGATGCAGATGTGTGGCTCTGCCTCAAGGAAGGTGTTGGCTGGTTTGAATCTTGTCAAATACACATGCCAAGTAGCATGTAGGTCAGGGGCTGCAGGCCAGGCATAATGCTACCGGACCACATATAGCAGACAATTTAAAAAACACTAGCAAAGAGAATAATATAACAAACTTCCATGAATCACTCTAATTTCCTCATTATTTATCTTCCAAAATAGTTTGAGACTTTTCCTCCTTATGATATAAAACATTACAGATGAAGATACTTTCATGTTCCTTCCTAATCCTTGGGTCCCTCTTTCCTCTCCAGAGATAGCTTCTCCAATATGACTCTTTAAATAGGCTACTGTAGGGCCAGGGATATAGCTCAGTGGCACTGTGCCTGCCTAGCAAGCACAAGGTCCTAAGTTTGATCCCGGTACAAAAAAAAAAAAAAAACAGGGTCGGGGAGTGCTACTGGCAAAGACAAACCAGGCCTGCATAGTAGCTAAGGAAATAAAAAAGATATTTTATTCAGGACACTACAATAGCAGAAAAGACCTTGGTATAGTATGGGGCTCAGTCCCAAATATAGCAGTCACAAGTAGGAAATTATAACCAAGGAACAGGGTAGGTCAGTGAATGAAAAATGATTAAGAGTAAAAGAAATATCAGGGGTAAAAGGAATCTGACTAAGCCAACCTAACATAATTCTTGTTGAAGACAGTAATCATACATCACCTGTGGGCTGGTGGCAGCTAAGGAACCAATTAGATATAGAAGGTGATCAGATATGGAGAATGGGGGTAAGTCTGGCTAGTTTGACTTAGCAGAGTTTTGTTCTACAAGGAAGGCTACACATAGGCCTTTTAGGGAGAGGGTTCAAGAGCCTGACTAAAGTTTGGTTAAGGGAAGAATCACTATCACCATTAAATCTTATTTGATTGCATGAAGTTTTCCTGCTGAAGTTTAGATGAGATTTTACTTACATACACGCACACACACACACACACACATGCATGCAGGCAGGCACGTAGCACAACACATATATAATAACAATGATTAATGTCATTTTGAACATAGTCTAATAGATATTCAGTATTATGTGAAAGCCTGTGCTGTACTCCTGTGATCCTTCAGCCACTAGCTGACCTGACCTCCAAAGCAAAGGAACTTCCACTGCTCCAATCTTCAAAGGAAGAATCACCTTACTGAAATGACCACAACTTGAATAGAAAGAGCATGTTGTAAGTGTATGGAAAGGAAGGGACAGCAGAGACAAATGGTTTTCACAAATTAAACCAGGTTTTCTAAAAAGATTGGGCTGATGGATTTAATCATCAAAGCTGCTTATTTCAATGTTAGAGGTCACCTTGGAGAAGATATGAGAGAGTAGAAGTGCCTGGAACAACACGTGGAAAGTACACATTTCCCACAGTTCATAAAATGAACACTTCGAGGCCAACACGCCTCCTGAAATCCATTGCCTCTATTTTTACATTACTGCCAATTCATTTCCAAAACTGCCTCTGTTAATCAAACTTGTTTGGCTTCCTCTTTATCGAAACTTACAAAACTTTAATTTCAGCCTCATGAGCCCCGCAGCTGTAAAATAACTGAATAAAATTTACAAACATTATGTGATGAGATAAAGTACTTTTCCTATTCAGTTGACTTAGCTGTCTAGCATGGCAATTTTGCCTGACATGAGTTCAGAGCCCCTGGAAACCTTCCTAATCCTACTCTCTAGGCCTTGTGCCTATTCATGGAACCATGTTAACCTAGATCCAGAAAATTAATAAACCTCAGATGGGTTTAAGCACTCAGAAATACTCTTGATACTTCTTGCCATTCATTGGATTATAGACAACCTTTGCAATGGGAGAATCCTCCTGGAAAGAGCATAACAACAGCAGATAAAATCCCTGAAGTTATTAGCATGCAACAAAATATCTCACTTAAGATTACTATGGTCTGAAGCTGAAGCCAAGAATTAAATTTACTGAAGATGAAACCACTTATGCATTGGTTTCATACAGATATTCCCTAAACTGATTTCTGAACTCATCTATTTCACAATAAGAGTGTAAAAATCATCACAATTTTTAAATAGCAAGGCAAATAAGATGGATTGCTCCTGAGTCTATCAACTGTACCAAGAAAGTCAGCTAATTGTAGTTATATACATCATGCAATGGAGATTAACACCATTAACTTTCTGAAATGAAAAGTCCTAATATTTTGAAGGATCAAATTCATTTCTGATTTCCATAGGTACCAGGTGGATTTCCACTGAGGTGTACCCTCCTCTAACTGATTTTCACAGCACAACTGTCACACCTTCCAAGAGAGGTCAGGATTTTCTTCTTCTGTTTTCACCAATTTTATCAGCATCCAGAAGCCTTCAGACCCATGTGGAGCCAGGGAGACAGTGGACAAACTGTAAAACTTCTGCCTGTTAGAACACATGGGTTTAGAACAATTTCTGAGAATAACTGCTGAGGAGATTTTTATAGATAACTTAAACATTGTGGGTTTGGTTCTGGTTTTGGTTCTGTATTCCGTTTCACTGGGGTTCTGGAGATTGAATCCAGGTCCTCTCCCACACGGTGTAAGTCCTCCGTCACCGAGATACACACCCAGCTTCGTTCTGAACATTGTAGTGAAAACAACAGCTCTCCTCAAGTCAGTTGGTATGAAATGTAACAAAAGAGAGGGACACAGAGTAGGCTCTACGAGCAGCTTTTATAATGTAAATGCATTTTCCTTCTGAAACAAGTAAAATGCAGAACCAACATATCTCACTGCAGATTTCTCCTTAAATACTGTATGTGGCCTTCTATGAGAACCAGGCGAGTTCACAGCACAGACATTTATTTTATAATTTAACCACAGAAAAATTCAGAAGGGATTGCTCACTCCCTCATCCTCCTTTAAAAAAAAATTGATAGAGTAAATCCTTGAAGTAAATGCTTGTGTCTTCCCTTAGTAAATTTGGACTTAGCTGAATTAGCAAATTCAAACAAAATCCATTAAATAAATAAAACCTTAACACTTGTCTCTTTAGACAAAAAGCAGATGGAAACAATATAGAAGATTGTGAGTGCTTTGGCAAACAATCATTCTTTCAAATGCCATTTATAAAAGCCCACCAGACCTCCAGCTGCAGCGATGTCACAGGAAGCCCCGTGGCAGTTGTAAGTGTATTTGACTCAAGACCAGAAACACAAGAGTATTTATTTTAAATCATCCAAATAAATAAATTGAGAAAGGAATTTCTATTTCTATTACAGAGCCATAGGCTCAAATAACCAAAGTGGAAGAAGAGAAGCGTGTGCATGTGTGTGTGTGTGTGTGTGTGTGTGTGTGTGCGTGCGCGTGTGTTTCATTATATAATCTCTATAACCAAGGACTTTAGTGACTTGTCACCAAGAGCCAAATCTACTCGGTGTTTTCTGGTAAATGGAATTCCAAATAAATATAACTCTATGATGCAGTTATAACTGAATTCACAGCTATTTTTCCGACAAGAAATAAAATTTTTTTGAGCAAAAGAAGAATTAACATCCAAATATTTACCAAGCAACTGCTCCATACCAAATTTTATGCCAGGTTCATGGAAGAGCAATCAATACAACTTTCCTGACTTTTAGGAGCTTGTAAGGCAGGGAAGTAAAAGACAATTACAATACTAAGGCACAAGAGTCATGCCAACTTGGGTATGAGTTACACTACAAATGTATGTATTCCAGAAAATTACTCTACTTAACAATTGCAACAAAGAAATTATGCCTTCTTATAATTATGCTATTGGTGTTTACCTGGCTACTTAAAATTTCTCTAAAATCCTTTCCTTACTGAGTTCCAGATCTACCTCTTACGTATCAGACGAATCAATCTGACATCACAATCACTGTCTGATGCTTACCTTCTATTACAAACTCCTTCCAGTCAGCATTGCTATTTCCAGGGTTCACAGCCTTCATTCTATTCACCACTGATTACTAAAATATTTTCCTAATACATGAAACTGCTTTAACTGTGTTTGAAAAACCTGCTGAGTACGACATTAAAACATGTTAGTGCAGCTCATCTCAGCCAGCAAAGCGAATACTAACTTTACTCCCATAAACAGTGTAAGACAATCACAGTGAACTCAGTGTCAGCAGACCACCAAGCCCTCTCTGCAGCACTGTACAAGGTGTTCCCTTGTGTTAGAAAATCTTTTCCCTTGTCTTTGCCCAGATAATTCTTTCTCCTTCTGCACTATCTTCTGTGTAGTTTCCTTTGACTGCAGGCAGAACTCCTTCTTTGCTCTATGCTCTGTGGAACTGCCTATGCTGTAAAAATTATGTCATCTACTGATGTAATTTTCTTTCTTTTTTTCTTCCTGTACCATGTGCTACTTAAGTTCAGGGGTTATTTCTTAATTATCTCCCAGAACTTAGCACAATGCATGACACAAAGAATGGATCTGATAATCTCATGAACGAACTAAGAGAATTACTAAGTCATTCTAGCTTTGAGTTTAATAAAGAAAATGATTGCCTATTAGGCTGGAACTGTACTATATGACAAAGAGAAGATAATTCTGGGCCTGATAAAGAAATAGTTTTATACTCCTGGATGAGGCTGCATACAAAAATGTTTATAAGTAGATTTCTTACCATTCAATAATACCAGCTTACTGAAGGGTGGCCCTAGAGCAAGCAGTCACTCTGCAGTTTGCAATTCACTTGAGGTTCAAAGCTAGCTCAAGGGAAATCATGACTGTATTCTGACAAATTTATTTTTAAGCTTAAGGTCAGATTTTGTTAGAAAAAATAAACACTATGTGTCATAAGAATCTGAAGGATTAAAAAAAATTCCTCTCTGCAGTTGAAATCCCTTTATGGACAAGAAAATCTTAACTGCCTGGTACCTTCCAGGAAAGCCATTAACTTGCATTTAAAATTTCAGGTTCCATCACCAATCTTACACATTCAGCTCCCATCAAAACCTAAAAAGAAGCCTCTGAACTGATTCTCAATTATTACCAAACCACTGGTCTCCAAGTTTGTTCCACTAAAATTAATTCCTGCTGGGGTTTCAGATGCAAACCAGAGGGTTGCCCATCTTACTGTGAGGATGTTAGTTTGCCATCTACAAGCATGAAGGAAGGAGTACAAGCCTGGCAAGAGCCTGAGGGTGAGGTCCCTTCTTTCAGCTTCCCAGAGCTTCCCATCACAAGCTACAGAAGGCAAAGGATGAGGGTATGAATCCCAAAAGAGCAGCAGTGATATTGTTTAGAACAATTAGTATTTTAGCTGCAGGCACAATAGCTAATTTGCCTTAGTCACATATTCAAACTGTTTTTCATTCGGCAACATACACCTACTACAATACAGACAGACTTTCACAAGTGGCAGGCATTGGCAGCAAGTGAATGGATTGAATTATATCCCATTGAGTAAGGGCCACAGATCTAGAAAGAAATCAAGATGTCTTGGCTCAGGGTGTGGTCTGAGTGAAGACAGTTAACCTTTTGGATATTCAGTCTATTCATCTGCAAAGTGAGAATGAATTAGAGGATGACCACTAGAGTTTCTTCTAATTCTAAACTATAATAATTTCATGAAAAGGTTATAAACCATGAGCACTGAGATAGGGTTTTAGATATTTCTCAAACACAAATGTATGAGAAAAATCCTTCAGTGGGACATTTCTTTTTTTTTGTCTGTGAATAAATCCCCAAATCCTTGCACAAAGAGAAACACATGTAATGCATAAAAATGACAATTGTGCCTTACCAAAAATCTTGACCTATGTGTAATGTCTGTGAGGTGAAATTCATATAACAGAAACATGTTATAGGTTTTTGTGCAATGCTTTAGCTTATTAAGAAGTTTTATATTCAAAAGAAGATAATTCATACACAATTCTTACATTTTTCTTAAATGAATCCAAGTGCTTTCATAAATGTATTTTCTGCAACACATCCCAACCATAGTGCTCCCTGTGGTTAACTGAAGGTCTACTAAGTGCATGCCTATTTATTTTGACTCAGAGTATAATGGCTACTCACATGGTTAAATTGAGGCTGAAAAAAAGCTACATTGGGCAAACATGGTCACTTCTACATAAGCAAAAGTGCAGTGTGGAGACAGATTACATGCAGCCTGAGGAATCTTTTGCTTTGCTTTAACACTCAGTCCAGTCATCTCTGCTAAAAAGAAGATTAATTGAAGTGTATTATCAGTGTTCCTTTATATAAGTTTTATCAAGAGGATTGGTTTCACTCATGCGACAATGTGTCTAAACTACATGATCCTTCCTTCTGGGCTCCTCTTCACCAGGAAGGATAGGTAATGCCTGATAGTCACCAAAATGATGGACATCCTCTTTGTATCCCACGGGATTCTAGTTTACACAACACCAGGGGTACTTGGAGGGAAAAAAGAGAAACTTTCATTTAATACTGTTAAGAGGATAGAAATTCTTCAGCAATATATTTTTATAGAAATAGTTTAGCTTCTTGATGCTCAGGTTAAAAAAATAGTTTTAAAAAACAAAACCTTTTTTATAAAAAAAGAAATAAATTTAATGCAAAGAGAAACAATGTTATTTTCTTCACTAGTACTACCTCCATGGGGAACACATATTTTAGGAATTAAGAATTAGAGTTGCTTTCTACTTTTTAATGAAAATAATCAGTAATCTGAAAATTTTAAATAAGTGAACAGTGCATTCCAGTCAGGTGGCTGAAATTAGACAGTAAGTGTCACGTGGAGATAAAGTAAATCTTGGTAAGTAGTTACATCTAAAATGTTTTTTGCGTATTTTGTTATGTTCTATTTCTTTGGTGGCTGGCTTTTAGATAAAATAGCTTTCATTTTTACCAAGAAGTCCAACAAATAAAAAAGCATTAGCATGATATTTTTCTGCTTCTGTTGAAATAGTATGAGGAACTAAAGAGAATGTCTCTGGCTCCTTAAAGTCCTTGTACAGAAAAGCCATAGTTTTTCTTTCCCGTTGTTTTCATGATGCTAGAGATGAAAACCAGGGCCTCACACATGCTAGGCAAGAGCTCTAACCACTTAGCAATCCCCCTTACCCCAGCCCAGAAAAGCCATATTTTATTACACTGGATTACGATTTTCTATTTGTGTATTTGCTTTTCCCGTAGACAGTGAGTTTCCTGTGAGCAGGGACATTTGTTTCCACTCATTTTGTACATTTTGTACATTCAAATTCCTGGGCACAGAGAGACTTCTAACATAATACAACTTAAAACCACATAGTTGCAGAAAGAGACTGTGGATAAAAATAAATGCATTTGCTTAGAAAGGACCTGCTCATTCTGCTCCCTTTTATACTGCTGGCCCTGGGCAGGAATGCGGGCGTCCTCTCAGCAATACCTATAAAGCTATTTAGGGATACACAAAAGGAAGAGAATCTATAAGGCAGTGTAACAGTATTTCTTGGGAATGTTGTAGTCTTTCAGGTAGAGACTAATTTACACATGCAACACAAACATAACTCTTATCAAAATGAGGAAAAAACAGCAAGTTCCAATAAGCTCTGACAAGGAAGAGTTTTTAACAATTTAGACTGAGATTTCCATGTCACCAATCAATATGAGCAATAACACTTGAATTTACTCTCATACATGAAACAACACAAAACTAAAGGTTTTCATGACAATGAACAAGACCAATGAACACTGAGAAAAGGAAAAAAAACAAAACTGTTGAAGCTTATTGAGTAAGAGATTTTCCAAACCATGGTTCAGTGAGGTACAAGCCAGGGCAAGTCTGGTGGATTTCTTGAGTTAAAGTGATGAAGCTGGGAGATCAAGAAGAACAAGAAGACGAGAGTTCACAGAGAAGGAATCACCACACACAGAGAACTCCAAGTGTCCAGCAATGGTCACCTGTACATATTCAGCAGTGCATGATTAGCACATGTTCACAAAGATACTACCCAAAGCTGAGGACAGTATCAAAGTAAAAATGCAAAGTAACAGCACTCAAATAAAGCCACAAATAGTGTCTAATCCCATAATCCAGAGTGAGAAATGTCAATATTCATGGGTATTAGAAGACAGTCTTGTACCAGTAATGTACTCTACACTAAACACTGCTCTGATCCCACTGAACAAATCTTAAAAACAAAACCTCCAGAAATAAAACCCTCCAAGTAACTTACCTGTATTCTGGGGGGAAAAAACAAAAACACAAAACCTCAAGAGCGGTTTTAAAGAATACAAAAATATTCAGTACCTCGAAAAATAAAATAACAATGTCTGACATTTAGTTAAAAATTACTAGGCATAAATAGAAGCAAGACAGCATCCAGGAGGAACAGAAAAATCAATTAGAACAATCAGAATTGACAGAGATGTTAGAATTGCAACAGTTCATTCTAATTATATTTCACATGTTCAAAAAGTTAGGTGGAAAAAGGAAGATACCAAAAAGATCTATATCAAATTTAGAGATGAACTGCAATGTATGAGGTGAAAAATACACTGGGCTTCTTGGCAGGTAAGATAGCACAGGAAAAAATTGCTAGTGAACTTCAAGACAAAACAATGGAATACATCCAAAATAAAACAAAAACAAAAAAGAAATTTTATAGAAATGGAAAGAGCATCTGTAAGCTGTGGTACTACCTCAAGAAGACAAATACACATGCAGAGAAAAATGACACTAGTGTCACCAAGTAGCAGCACTTTTCATGGGGCAGTTGTCCCAAAATTTGCACAAAAATCAAGGTCATAAATGAGAGCAAAGGCATCTATTCTCTCAAGAAATCAGATCCATGCCTTCTGTAAAAAATAGCACTTATCATATAACAACTACAAAATAATGGAGAGAATGAAAAGGACTAGGATTGGGAGGAGACAGGCAAGATGAGACACTAAGTGCTTTCAGCAAGATGAACTATAATCTTACATACTAAGCACCTCCTCCAGATTCATATATTCTCCCTCTCTCTCTCTCTCTCACACACACACACACACACACACACACACACACACACACACACTTTCCCTTAAATCATCTCACCGTTCATTCCCATATGTCAAGTTCACTGGATTAAGAAATACCCCACAGATTAGGAAAGTACATTCCTAGGTGTGTCTGGGTGGGTTACGAGGTATCACCTTGGGCATGACATGTGGCACTTATTCCCCTCTGGTACTATTACTCTGCTCTGCTTCCTGGCTGCAAGGAACCAAGCAACTTTGTTATGCAAATCCCTTCCATCATGACATTTCTGAGTTGGAGCCTGCCAAAAGGTAATGAATCCCTTGAAACTGTGATGTAATTGAACCTCTTCTCTTTTAAATTGTGGGTATCATACCAATTAGACAAGAGAAAGAAATTAAAACAATAAAGATAGGAAAGGAAGAAGTTAAACTGTCATTATTTGCTGATGATGATAATCTATATTGAAGACCCAAAAAATTCCACCAAAAGACTTCTAGACTTAATTGACACTTTTAGCAGAGTAGCTGGATACAAGATCAACACTCAAAAATCAATAGCCTTGAAAAATGTAATTAAAAATTTACCAACAAAGAAAAGCCCAGGCCCTGATGGATTCACTGCTGAATTTTACAAGACATTTAGAGAAGAACTACTGCCATTACTCTTCAAACTTTTCAATAAAATTGAAAGGGAAGCAATGCTTCCAAATTCATTCCTGGAAGCAAGTATCACTTTGATCCCCAAACCAGGGAAAGATGCAACTAAAAAAGAGACCTAAAGGCCAATCTCCTTAAAGAATATAGATGCAAAAATCCTTAGTAAGATACTAGTAAACAGAGGATCATCAAGAAGATCATACATCCTGACCAACTCGGATTTATTCCAGGGATGCAAGAGTGGTTCAACATACGTAAGTCAATAAATGTAATATACTATATTAACAAAGTCAAGGACAAAAACCATATGATCCTCTCAATAGATGCAGAAAAAGCATTCAACAAAACTCAACACCCATTCATGATAAAAACCCTGCAAAAAAATTGGAACAGATGGTCTATATCTCAACTTAATAAAGGCTATTTATGAAAAACCAACAGCTAACATCATATTAAATGGCCAAAAACTGAAAACCTTCACGTTAAAATCAGAAACAAGACAAGGATGCCCACTTTCACCACTCCTCTTCGATATAGTTCTGGAAACATTAGCCATAGCAATTAGACAAGAGAAAGAAATTAAAGCAATAAAGATAGAAAAGGAAGAAGTTAAAACTGTCAGTATTTGCTGACGATATGATACTCTACATTGAAGACCCAAAAAACTCCACCAAAAGACTTCTAGACTTAATTGGCACTTTTAGCAGAGTAGCTGGATACAAGGTCAACAATCAAAAATCAATAGCCTTCTTGTATACAAATAACAGACTCACAGAGAGAGAAATTAGGGAAACAATTCCTTTCACAATAGCATCCAAAAAATGAAGTATCTAGGAATCAATTTAATGAAAGAAGCAAAAGACCTTTACATTGAAAACTACAGCACTCTGAAAAAAGAGATCGAAGAGGATATTAAAAAATGGAAAGATATCCCCTGCTCCTGGGTAGGAAGAATCAACATAGTGAAAATGGCCATACTACCAAAACTGCTATACAGATTCAATGCAATGCCAATTGAAATTCCAATACTATATTTCACAGAACTAGATGAAAGAATCCAGAAATTCATTTGGAACCAGAAGAGACCTAGAATAGCAAAAGCCATCCTAGGCAACAGACACATGGCAGCGAGTATAACAATTCCCAATTTGAAACTATACTACAAAGCCGCTGTGATAAAAACAGCATGGTACTGGCAAAGAAACAGACCTGAGGGTCAGTGGAATAGATTGGAAGACACAAAAACAACTCAAGATGTATTTATTGACATCATCTTTGACAAAGGAGCTTACCATCCCCACTGGAGGAAAGATAGCCTCTTTAATAAATAGTGTTGGAAAAAGTGGATCTCAACCTGCCAAAGTTGTATAGATATTGTAGTAAATTTAATCTAGTTTATAAGATAAGCTGTAAAGCAAATTGCCTCATCTTTAAAACTAGACCCTTATCTTTCACCATGCACTAAATTAAAATCCAAGTGGATTAAAGATCTAAATATTAAAACAGAAACACTAAACTTGCTGGAAGGTAAGTTAGGCAGAACTCTGGAAGACATTGGCATAGGAAAAGACTTTATGAACAAATCTTCAGTAGCACAAGAACTAGCAGAAAGAATCAACAACTGGGATCTCATCTTATTAAGAATCTTCTACACTGCAAAACAAACCATCAACAGAACTGAGGCAACCCACAATGTGGGAAACAATTTTTACCAGCTGCTCCTCAGACAAAGGACTATTATCTAGAATATATAAAGAACTCAAAACAATCAGCCCCCCACCAAATATAAAGACCCGATTAAAAAATGGGCATCTGAAATGAACAGACATTTCTCAGACAAAGAAGTAAAAGCATCAAGTAAATATATGAAAAAATGTTCCACATTACTGGGCATTCGAGAGATGCAGATGAAAACAACACTGAGATTCCACCTCACCCTACAAAGAATGGCTGCTATCAAGAAATTAAATTGTGGGTGTAAGGTATTATGTCTCAGTGTGTGGAAACTACCACAAACCAATAGGTCACGCTATACATCCTTATGTTTAGACTATAACCCTTAACTTCTCACTTTGTAAGTCGTGTTGAGGCAATTTGCTCTACAGCTTATCTTATAAAATAGGGCTATAACAAAGAAATCAATGGATTAAATTTACTACAATATAAAACAATACACATAATTTAGATTTAGAACAGAATTGCAACTTTATCTTCATTGGCTCCCTTACAGAGGAAGATGCCACATAACTTGGTTTCTCAAGTCATAAGATTTCTCAAGAGGGACAAGTTATCTGTTAGCAATCATTAAACATAGATATATTGAAATATAAGATTGGGTCTCAGAGAGAAGCCCTTAGCTCTGGTGTTTTATTGTAATTAATTACAGGAAAAAAAGCCCAGAGTATTAATAAGAAACAGAATAGCTTCTATACATAGTAAATACAAATAGACCTATGACCATGACTTTAGCCGTCTTTTATAGAAAAAAAAAAATGGTACTGCTTCAATTAATTAAGTACCACATTTTCAAAGATCAGGGGCACAAAACCAGTCATGTGGCTTAGACTTTGTTCCCTTCAATAACTAGGAGGGCAAAGTCCCAGAAGCAGTGTTTTTAAATAAAACAAAACTTTTAACTAAGAACTGACACTAAAACCAAAATTCAGTCAAAAGGTATTAACTTCCTTTGGTTTAAATAAGAAAGGAATTGGCTTTCTTTCCAAACTCTAACTTCAGTGGATAAACGTATTAGAATCAACAGCAAAAACCCATTGGAGCATCTGCTTCATTATAAACACACAGAATGTCTAGTGAAAAACAAGCTCCATTGAAAGTTTACTGCATTAAATCAATATATTCCACATTTACTTGTCAGATCTGAGAGTATCGAAACCCACAAATATTATATTCACTCTGCAACATCTGTATAATTGAGCTGAAACAGATATGTAGAAATCTGAATGTTATTTTGAACTTTTTTCTTTAGATTGAACTTTCAGGTTGACATAAATAAAAATATATTGACTTGAATTCTTATTTCCTTTTGGTATACAGTGTTTACATTGCACAACTACTTCTATTAGAAGGAAGCAAACAAGGACGATGGTTTTCTTACTGATTTCTCTGCTGCCCTCTTCTGCTTAAACAGAACACAGAAAAGCAGGGTAATCACAGGCCAAAAATATCTCTAAACCAAGCTGAACAGAATGCAAAATTCAAACTGGCAATGAGGTTAGATAAGCTCATTTATAAAGGACTTTTTCATCTTACAAAGAGAAATTATTTCACGTACATTCTGAAATCTGATCCATGTGTAAGGCTATACAAACTCCATGATGACAAGGCAACAACACATACTCATATGTAGAAATCCATTTTGTCATGCATGCAGCCAGCAACTTCATAAATCTCTTACAGTAAAAACACTAATACTTTTAAAAAATCAAGTTCCTTCCTTCTTGAAAAACAACAGAATACATTTCTCAAATGTATATACACACACATTTGAATATATTTATTTGGAATATAT
>NW_022900923.1:12202121-12274294 GCF_012274545.1 Fukomys damarensis
ATACATATTCTATGATAAAATTTCTTTCTGTTGGGAATTTATGAGCTAGTAGCTACAATGTCATTATTATTGATGCCTCTGTCTACCTCAGGATCACTGCATGTAGCAGTGCATATTCCTAGGAGGTAAAGACCAAAATTGTGCAATTTTTATACTAAACTTTTAAAGAAAAAGGACTTATGGAGGACTAAGCCAAAAGGGACTCGTGTGAGGTCCTAGATTAGCATCCAACACAAGGGAAAAAGGAAGGAAGGAGAAGGGAAGGGAAAGACTCCAAGAACAATAAGGAATTCTGAAAATGCCTGTATGCAGACGTATAAGGGAAATAAACAAAAAATTAAACTAGCTGAATTGAACTCTGCCTCCTAATTTATTTTTCTAAAACTCACACATTAAGCAAAAGAAAGAAAAGGACATTGTTAAGTACTTACTTAAAGACCATTCAAACGGTGAAAATATCTTAAAAGCAAGAGAGGAGATTTTCTCAAGGTCAAGGTTCAGGCAAAGTGAATCTGCAGGAGATGTACAGTAGCCTGAATCTATCCTCCATCTCAAACGCACTAAAGATACTTAAAGAGGTCCTGGAAGCCTCTTACATGTGCAAGTAAGTGTGGTACACCTGGGCCCAGTGATCAGAATGAACCAGGGTATCACTTATGCTGTTCAAGAATGTCAGTAATGGAAAGCAAAAATAAACTGCTTGGAGTGTGGCTTGGTGACAAGGCGCTTGCCCACCATGTTGGGGGACCTAGATTGAATCCTCAGCACCTAATTTCATGCCAGCTTCACACTGCCAACCAATCCTCCATCCTTTTTCACAAAAATCCTTCCAAATCAAAACATGAAGACACTCCTCAGGTGATGAAGAATGCCAGTTAAACAATCCATTCTTCCCTCTTCCTGACCCTCACATTTTTTGTTTTGTTTTGTATGAACTTTCAGGGGAACTTACTTCACAGACATGAGCTATACGCCCTCTTGGCTGTTCTGAATTTTTGTTCTTTTTCAGGAGAGAGATAATGGCTGGTGCTCCATTTAAGGTTGACAGCACCTTGAATAATGCACAACACTGAGAATGAAAGTCATGTACATCACAACCAAAAGATAAACTGAGCCTCAATCTCTGAGGACTTTTTGAAGATCCTGCTCCAGCCCTGGAATACCTCCCCTCTTCTTTGATAAGACAGTGTAAACATTTTGTATTTACACCACTGTAGTTGAGTCTCTCTTGCAACTAAACATAAGTTGTAACTAAGATTATCACTCTTGAACAATACCCCATCACCCATGAGAAGTTCCAAGCTCTTCTGCCTTTTCAACTTTATCTCCTGCCACTTACTACACTACTTTCCCTCAGAATACTATTTTCTACGGAGGAAAGGAAAAATACTCCTTTCATACCCATTTCTAGATTCATGGCTCATATCTATACAACAAGAGAGAGGAAAACAAGTGAAAAGGACACAAAATTTAATGTAAGTTTTATATAGCATGAGAGTGCTCTGAAATGGAAACCCAAAGAAGCAAAAAAAAAATTTTTTTTATTCTTATACTTAAGTTTGATGAATAATGGACAGGCATGGGGAAGTATAGTCAGACAAAAGGAGTATAAGCTGATGGTAATGAACTGATACAGCTTTAGCAAGGCCTGTTTGCTCAGATCCTTCTAGGCATATGTCTGTTTTCAAAGATAAGAACGCTTCTTTCCTCTAGGTATGAGGAAAGTACTCCTGGAATGAAGATTTTACAACCTGCTTCAGGACAGAAAGGTGAGGAAAAGATGAGAGTGGCCTCCCTGCTTCTGCTGTTCATTCAAATGCCAAGGTGCCATAGTTTGGGGTAGTGTGTTCTTTTTCATCAATACCTATAATGCTCCAAGTATTTTTCCCCAAGTTTTTATATATCAGTCCTACTGCCTGAACCCGGACTCCAACCTAACCCACAATTGACCTACTAAAATCCTAGACTCCCTTGCTGAATTTAAGGATCTCTTTCTGTATGGTCTTTGCTGGCCCTCATTTCCCCTACCCCAGTGAAGCTCTCCTTTTCGGTCTCTCTCACTCCATGGCATTACATTCACAACTCTACATTCAGTGTTGCCTTCTTTATCATCTGTGTACGTGTCTACCTCCTACAAATCAATAGGTTTTTTAAATGTAGGATACATGTCATGTTCATTTCTGTACCCTTAGCACTTGGCATAGATCCTAGATCATAATGACCTTGGCTAGATGGCCAAAAGTTTGATCTATAAACAATGCACCACAGGCTAGGCAAGTTTGAATGTGATTGATTTATTCTGTTAAATCTCTAGCTCCAACCCAACATGCACGTCCTGTGTGCCTCCAGAACATACTGCATGCCACTGGACAGTGTGCTGAGGTCAGTTATTTACACATCTGCCTCTCCTGCTAACCTGTGAGGTCTTGAAGGGCAGGGACCTCATGTTGCTCAAGTTACTATTGCCAATTCTGGATGACTGTGTCAGGCTTACAACACCTGCTCAATAAATATTTACTTAGTGCTAACAAAAGTCGGCTACATGAAGAATATCTCTCTTTAATCTCATGTTCATTATACATCGCTACAGTGAAGATATAAAAAGGAGTGAGACACAGTCCCTATTTTGAGAAGGCTACATTTCAATAATAAGAAGAAAATAAGAGCACAGCTTTTAAAACAGAACATCACGTTATGCTTGTAATCTTGTCTTTATTACATATTAGTCTTTAAATAGTTTATAATACTAAAGGCAAAACAAAAGTAACCTTTTTCTAGGACATTATCCTAATACATGATTTTTCTTGTTCTATGACTGTATTTAAAAGCTACCTAGTAACTGTGTGGCAACAAGAGCCATCTGGGAACTATGCAATGTCTTACAAACTGAGCCTGATGTGCCTTCCTCATATTTGTGTTGTGTTATTTTGGAAGGACATTGGTTAATCTTCATCATTTCTGTGAATTTTGAAACCCCTCCAATTTTGCTAAGAAAACTGCTTTCCTAATGGTTTTTCACTTCAATTATAATCTTTTGAAAATGAAAGATTCCCAAATACATCTAACTATGCCTGTTAAAATGAACACACATTAACCTAAGACAATATACTTTTTGGTCTAGTCACTTTTTAGTGTATTGTCACACAAGTAACACTGTTGATTGATTTTCTTTCATGTCTTAAAAGCAAGAGCAGCTAATATCAGACATTTTTAATAGAACTATGAAGACTTGTCCTATAGTACAGCAACTACAAAATGACCACTGAAGGAAGTAAGAATATATTATGGAAATGAATCATAAAATGAATAACCAATGATGAAGTTCTGGAGTAAAGAATAGTGTTAATGATGACATTTGGGAATATCACCCATGACAAGTACATCACTTTACAGCAAAGAGATTACTAAAAGATCTCTAATAAGAAAAAATTTTATAAGCTAATTAAAATTTTCCATGTTGAGAATAGAACTTCAGCCAATATAACACCTATGATCCTCTTATAATAATATATACCAGCCTTCCAATAAGTTACAGTGGTACTGAAAAATGTTTCCATTTTGAATGGAAAGAAAACTTTTACTCTCTCAAAGTTCAAAAATAAAGATGCTTTGTGGAATGAGGAAGGCAGACCATATAAAAGAAGGAGAGAATAAAGAGAAAGGAGAATTTCCAATACTCTCTTGATTCAATTTTACTAGCTATCAAGAATATATATCCATTCATTGCAAAAGTACACATATATACATACCTAAATGAAAGTATGTCATATGTGATAGGGTCAAAAATTCTGAAAACTACGGTGGATCCTTGACTTACAAACTTGATCAGTTCCCAAGGGCTGGTTGTAACTAATTCAAGACGGCTGAGACTGGATGTTTACCTGGGTACTCACTATAGATAGCAAGAAGCAAATGAATCTTCCATCAACCTAGTTAACCCAAGTTGTTCATGTCAGGCCAGTCATAACTTGAGGCTCCACTGCACTTGCTCTCAAACTATTAACACTAAGGTTCAAAACATCTGTTATGTATACCAAAAAATGATTCAGTTAATATTAATTCTATTACGCGAACAGTTGCCAAGTGATTTTCAAAAATGCATCAACTGACCAAACACCAGTCACACTGTATTTAACTCTAAGCCAAACCCTTTCAGCGGGTCATATTAACATATCTCATTTTCCTTATTTTTAAATCTGTCCACTTAAGAGCATTTCCAAAATAAATTTTTATTTTTATTTGCATATATTTCACTGCCAATGTCTAATATGTTTTGTGTATAATATCAATAACACTGAAATTAATGATGAATTATCCTATTACTATTACTGTGATGCAACAATTAGTTTTTAAAAGTGATAAATAGCCAGATGAGCAATGACTCTAATTTCAGTTACTCAAGAGGCTGAGGGAAAAAGATTGCAAATTCAAGGTCAGCTTGGGCAATTTAGCAAGACTCTGTCTCAAAATTAAAAATAAAAAGGTCTGGGGATTTGGTCCAAGGGTAGAGTGCTTAACTGGCACTTGTGAGGACATGAGTTCAATCCCCAGCACCACAAACAAACTCTTTGAAGTAAGCCTATGTTCTGGTACCAGTACTTTCATGTTAACTGATTGAGGGAAAGTCACTTAACCTCTCTGGGTTTGTTTCCCATCTGTTAAATAAAGATTTGACCAAAGTAACATCCAAGGAAGTTGATATCATCAATAAGAGACTATAATTCTATGAATTTAAAAATAAAAAAAGATGCTATCAATCGAAACCCTGTCTGTATTTCAAGATGATTGAAGAAACAGCTCAAGCCTGGCTTGCAAGCGGAAGGACCTGAGTTCAATCCCCAATTCAGGGGGGCAGGGAGGAAGGAAGGAAGGAAGGAGGGAGGGAGGGAGGGAGGGAGGGAGGAAGGACACAAAATCCAGAAATATACCCCAATAAGAGGGAACAGTTTGCGTAGAGCCAATTTCCTAACCTTTATTGGTCACCTATACAGTGTAAAGCTACATCCTGGGTCATGTAGATGCACCAAAATTAATGGGACTATGTTTAGGGTTTGCAACCTAAAGGGGTAGACAGACAAGCAAAAGACTATACTATAAGGCAAATGACACAACATAAGGAACATAATTTAAGATGTAATATAGCTGAGTGTGCTGTCTCAAATTTGAATAGGCCTCAAGTCTAGAACACAGCTGAGGGTCAGACACAGACTTAAACAGGTCTCACACCAGGCCACCTATGACACAGTAACAGCATGATCTACTTGAAACAAGTTGATTATGTTTCCTTTCCTGATTTCTGATGTGATGATTATGGAACTTTACTCTCGTTGGTAGAGATGTTGATGATAGCATATTTAAATCTTGAATAGTACTCTATACATTAAAGTAGAATCCTTATCCAATTTCTCTCTTTCAAAAAAAAAAAGTCCTACATAATGAGTACTATTTAAATCATTTGAATGAAAGTTTTATTTTAATCTCATCCCAAGAATTTGCACAAGCTCTTTAACGCTTGTCAGGCTGAATTTAAATTTCGTTAGGCAAGGTCCAACCACACAGAGAGAGATATGTGGTAAAAGTCTGATACAGATAGACCTAAAAGGTATAAACAAATAATTCTTTTTAATTCAATGTGTTTAATATGAAACATGCAAACTACTAAACAGAAAATAAATTAAAACATATAGCTAAGGGCCATGGCTAATTGATGATTTAGAAAGAAGGACATACATCAAGATAGCAGTAACATATATTGAAAGATATTTTAGTAACATTAAGAGGAATAAAAGAAAGAATACAGCAGTGGCAAAAGCAATAGTGGTGTTATCGAGATCAAAAGTGATGACAGGGATTCTGAACCACAGACAAATACAAATGTAGCAAAACTTTTTAGATGACAACAGAAGAAAAATAGCTAATAGATCGATCTATCCAACAATAAAACCACAACAATTTTGTAATCAGAGTGGCAGTTTAAAAAAAAAAAGGGTGACAACCGCCTGTTCATTGTATTCCATTTATAACCAGTAACCTTTGAGGTATCTGTAACGTTTATCTGAAGGAAGAGACTAAGGGATTACAAGCCACTTGAAAAGCATTTCAGTGTACTCAGAAGCTCAAGTAGCCATCTGGAAACTGCTTTGAGCAGAGTGGTACCAGAGTACCTGAGCATCCCTTCCACACAGTCAGCAGCTAGCTACATCACGCAGTAACACAGACTGCAGCTTAGACAGGACCCCACCCGGACACCAGCATCACAGAAAAGCTTTATTTCCCGGATGCCCCACCCCCAGCCCCATACTGGGGATGGATCTGAGGCCACTGCACTGAGCTACATCTATTGCCATTATCTTATTTTGAGACAGAGTTGTTGAAGTCACACTTTGGAATTGCACCAAATGTCCACCAATACGGAAAACTGTGTCAATTCATGGTATTTAAGTTACCAACAACATGTCTACACAATCTGTATTATACATGTTCCATTTATGGAAATTCTGTGTATGTTTATATGTATACATACGTATATATATGATACATATATATATATATATATGCTATTTAGCCCTTATTTCAAAATTTCAAAGAAAAAGAAAAACTTGCAAAAACTTAGCTGAATGTTGATTTTTTTTTACCTAAACTTGTTTAAAAGTACGTTCAGACACCTGAAAGTTACATGCGAACTTCTACATAATAAAATGTATCAAAGAGCTGTTTTTCTTTATAAAGTTACAATTATAACTTTATTTCAACTTTTGAAATTGTGTACAGAATTATATTATCTATATATTTAATTTCAGAAATAAATGGTACATTCCAAAATATAATATGAAGGCGGAGCACTGAATGTCACTGAGTTAGTAATGACTACTTTTATCAGGGAAACCCCATTAGAGTAGCATCCAATGTTCCTACACAGAAAGTCCAAGGGCTGGAGCATTGAAAAATGATGCTAGCATTGAAAACCACAACTGCACCTGCTCATGACTATACTATGGAAATACTAACAGATTAATGCATTACTGGGTTCTGAAGGGCAGCTTTTAACATTTTTTATGGCTGCTCAATCATTGCAAGAGGCTAAGGATATACAATGTCCTGTACTCACCTGAGTCAGAATAAACCACAGTCCACATAAACACCTGTTTCTCGCTCACAGACAAGATGAACTTTTCTGTTAACAACTTCATCTGAGGGCTGGGGATATAACTCAAGGTGTCACGCCTGCCTGACAAGCGCAAGGTCCTGAGTTCCATCCCCAGTACCAAAAACAAAAAAACAACTTCAGCTGAGAGAGCCTGAGCTTTCCAGAAATACTGGGAGGAGAGAGGGGAGAGGAAAGGAAGGTAAAAAGAATTAAGATGTGTTATTTACATAAACCAGCTCCCCACAATGAATGTAATCATTATGTACTGCAGACATTTACTAATACAAATTTTACATTTAAATAGTAAATTAAAAATAGCAAAGGGCTGGGGATTTAGTTCAGTGGTGCTACCACCTGCCTCGCTAGCACAAGGTCCCAAATTTGATCTCTGATACTAAAAAAAAAAGTAAATACTGGTATTTCAGTGGATTCTCTGTATTGTGTCTTATTCTGGTTGTAAAAAATTAATTTTTACACTGTTCTAATCTCTGAATTCACTGCTATAAGACAGCATGAAGCACTAAAAAGGCGAGGGGATGATGTAGCTAAAATAGATATGCCTTTAGTATTAAATTTATTAATATTAAATATTGCTTTATTATTATCATCAAGTCTTACAGTATATGGTAAGGGTAGAGAGAGCACAGGATAAAACCCTATTTTGTAGAATGAGTAACATTAACAAATATTTCCAAGTCACTGTTCAAATATCATCTTTTCGGTGAACCAGAAAGTCAGTCCCAACTGAAAAATGCAAATTGCCCCATTCCTAATTTCCCATTTCTAAATCCCCACTGGAATGCTCAGTTTTGTTGCATGGCTCTTACCAATTTCTACAATATTATGCAATTCACATATATAGTATGTTAACTGCTGCCTCCGATCACTAGGATATAATCACCACAAAGGGAGAATGGTCACCTGCTTTATTCCTCATGCATCCCAGCATCCTGAAGAGTGCCTGGAACATAGCAGGTGGCCGACACAGATTCACAGAAAGAATGAAAGATGTCACCCACCATTAATGGAATGCTTTCTATAAGCCCATGCACATTTGCAAGTACTCTACATAGAGGA
The DNA here is from genome assembly GCF_012274545.1 of Fukomys damarensis. Classification (NCBI taxonomy): domain Eukaryota; kingdom Metazoa; phylum Chordata; class Mammalia; order Rodentia; family Bathyergidae; genus Fukomys; species Fukomys damarensis. The sequence continues at coordinate 12,210,346 of NW_022900923.1, forward strand.
TTTTATTTAATCCTTATTATAAAAGCCTGTGAGGCAATAATAATATTAATTACCACTTTACAGATGGGAAAATTGAGGTTTACATTAAGAAAGTTACTCAACAGCCAGTGAGCAGTAGATCCAGCACCCAAGCCCATAATCTACCCCAATATCCCTACAAGGTCTGTACTAGAGAGCACACACTACCTTTCTCCCTTCAGGGGATGAAAGGAATCTCTGGATGAATTGGCCCCATTATTGATCCCCTTCTTACTCACTGGGATTCTTAGCAAAATACTCAAGATGAAACATAATGTGGAGGTGGAGATATAAGGGAATTTGTGTCTCCCTCCTAGGTTTCCTATAAAAAAATAAGCCATTTAAAAATAATGTCATTATGTATCTGTTTTTCTGACTGTCTCAAATTGGGGGTCATGGAAGATTTAATAGGTAATTGCTGACTTACCACCCTTAAAACAAAGACATTACATGAGACAAAAGGAAATTTATTCATCAAATGCAGTAGAAATGATAATTTAAAAGCAGAGTATAGTTGATCTCAACTTCAAAAGTGACATTTCATATTTTCTCATTTGGTCAAAGTGTCTTTGAGGGACTAACCTTCTGACATTCAGTGCTATTTCCTTTCAACTCACAGCATCTTCTGCTGCATGTTCACTATTCAAAGTAGACCAAAGGGAACAAAGACAGTCTGCAGCTATTATTTTGCTGTTTAATCAAACCTGAATAAGGTGCCTATGCACATAAGGAAAGTAAAGTGTGTCAAGGGACTCACTAGAGGTTACATAAAAGAGGCTGCCGTAGAGATGGCTCATCTGTTCTCTTAAGATGATTAATTTCCCATCAGGCTTGTGAAAGTTCTGAGCACATTTCTTCATTTCTTTTTTAGATTGAATGTAGAGATAACAAATCCACAGCATCTGTTAGGTCCATAATAAGAGTGTATTAACTAAATGCTTCACAGAATCATGAACCCTACAGCAGAAAATACCCTTAGCACGCCCTTAGCTGAATTATCTGAATTATTTTTGAAACTTAAAGTTTTGACAAGTCAAAAGTACAACTGTAGTTAGGGCTACTATTGAAAGGCAGAGAGACTGAGAATGGGTGGTGGTACATACCTGTAATCCCTACACTCAGGAGGCTGAGGCAGGAGGATAGGTGCTAGTTAAAGGCCAGCCTGGGCTATATAATGAGTTCAAGGCAGCCTGACTACTCAGCAAGACCCTATCTCAAAAAAAAAAAAATTAAAAATGAATAACTAAAGGCAGAGAGATGGAAAATGGAAAATGGAAAATGTTAAGTGACACCACAATTCCAGAATGAGATGAAAACACAAAAGAAGAAAAGACACCCTCAGAAAACAGGCTGTACAGAGGCAGATGACCATTGCAAGCCACGAGCAGACTGGTGTGTGTTTGGTTTTGCTGGAACCACAGAATTCCTCATAGTAGTGAACAGATGAAGCTTATCACTCTGAAAGGTAAGTGTTTATAAATAAAGCTTTAAGGCTTCACACATAGTCAGAAGTATCACCAAAAATACTTAGGCTTATCTGCCCTTTGAAGAAATTCCTAGGAGTCTATGTTTTCAGCGTTATTAACAGTGTCAAAGGGCCAGGATTTAGCTGAGTGGTTCTGGTGGTTGCCTCGCAATCACAAGGACCTGAGTTCGATCCCCAGTACCAAAAAACAAACAAACAAACAAACAAACAAAAAAAAAAACAGTGTCATGAGCATTTTTTTCAACTGAGCTCCAACCTACGTGTACCATATCCATTTTATGCCCCTCAAACCCCAAAATCTAAAATTAACGAACACAACTCAGAATAATAGTCTCCCACAGGAGGTCCATTTATGCTAAAATATCCTGATTCTAGGGTACCTTTTCAAAATTGAGAAACTGTATCACTCAAAATAAAATTACAACCTATATTTATGATTTAAGGGGAGGGACTAGAAACCTTAGTAACAACAGTACATTTTTGTTTTTAAAATTTTTACTGTCCTTGTAATACAGAATTCTATATAACAGAGGGTTTTTAATCTGTTCCTAATCACAAGAAGAAAATGTTATTTGGACTAAAAGCAGTTATGTACTCCTCATTGCATTTTATTTTTAAATTTTTTTTCTTTTTATTGAGTTTATTGGTACAGTCTAGGTATACAATACAGTTACATTCATCATTGGGATCCTGTACCTTTACATGATAGGTCTTGATTCTCATTTTTTCCCCTTGTCCCTGCCCTCCCTTCACCCCCTCCTCCCCTCCCCATTTACAAACACTTTATTTCCATTTTTTCAATTTCTCATATTTTTTCCTCTCCGTTATTACCTTTCCCTAACCCTTCCCACTTTCCCTACACCTTTAGCCCTTTACTTCCTATTTCACATTATTAATTATCTCATTAGGATCCTGTGTACTATTATAGTTTTTCACACCAGAGAAACTATTCGGTATTTCAGCTAAAGAAATCTCTGTGTGAACATTAAAAATAGGGAATCCTAAAATAAAATAAAAAGGAAAGTAAAAGAGAAAAGGCAACGATGTAAGATTAAAATAAATCCTTAATTCTGAAAATGAAAATGGTCCCTGAAGATATTTAAATTGCTTCTTGGTCTTGTAGTCTTATCTTATTCCTTTTTTTCTTTTTCATTATTTAGAGAATACTTTATTACTTTCTGTAATCAAACCCACATAGATATGACCTTACATTTTAATACAGTGCATTACCCCTGTCTCACTGCATTTTAGATTCTGACCTTTTTTTAAAAAACCAATTTTTCATTTCATTTTCATTTCTCCTGTGTGAACTTATTGCACTGGCTTAATAGCCAGGCTCCTTCCCTTCATTCTTTTGGTTTTCTAATCCATCTTTCATGCTATTACTGGAATTATCTTTCTATATTGTCATATCATTGTCAATCCCATGCTTGGAAAATTTAAATAGTTCTCTATTTACCACAGAATCAAGTCCAGACTTCATACTAAAAACATTCAAAATTCCTACAACTAAACCTGATCTTTCCAGTGTCTTATATGGGGAGGGGGAGCAAGAGGGAGATGGAGAAACATATTCCTAGAATATGAACAGACTGAGAACTTGCCACCGACTTTGGGACTTCATTCGTCTGTATTCCTGGGTCCCTCCATTTGTCTGCAACTGAAACTTAAAATTAGTCAAGTTCTAGCCAGGTACAATGGTGCACACCAGTAATCCTCACTACTGGGGAGGCTGAAGCAAGAGGATTGCAAGTTCAAGGGAGCCTGGGAAACTTAGACAGATTTTGACTCAAAATACAATTGAAAGGGGCCTGATGAAATAGTTCACTGCTAATAGCACTTGCCTGACATACGTTTTATGTCTGTGCCACAAAAAAGAAAAAATTATCCCTGTTCTGCATGCACCCTACTTTTCTTATGAAGCCATTTCCAATCCTCAGAGGCAATTATTTATTCCTTCCTTTGTATTAGCACCATGCATAGGTTTCATCTCCACAATGATGCTTATTTTATCATGATTAGTATTATAGGTGCTTGTCTGCCTTGCTTTCCTTCCCTCTATTACATGAGACAAAAAATCCTGTCTTACTTGAGCTCAGATTACCAGGAGGACATGAACAGCGCTATGCGAACTACCAATTGATCAGTCCATCGGAATGAGGAGAAAAAGGTAAAGCTTCCAGTAAAACAAGACTTTGAGCAGCTACACTCTTATGTGTCACCACAACAGGGTCTCATTCATAAGGTTGACCATGCCTGTTCTAACCATGAGAAAGACAATGGAAGAATTTCTACTTTCATTATTTCATAGTCAATCAAAAATGACTTGGGGTCTACTACATATCCCAACATTATGTTATGTTCTTTGAGAAACAGAAAATAAATTTCAGCTTAAATTCTTATTGATTGCTTTGTATCTGTTAAAATATTATTTTCTTAACTATGGAAATTATTTCTTAAAGAAGGTGAATCAGATATAATTTTACAATTGTTTGCAATGATAATGATCAAGTGCAGCATAAATCATCCCAAAAATCTACAACAGTTTATTACCACGATGAACATATATGGAGATGGAATAATTTCATTATAATACTTTGTATAAAATTAAAATAAGCTCTCTCTTTATATGATTATAAAGCTGAAGGTCAGAAGATTATGTTATTTAATCAGGAAATTCTTGATATATTCCAGAGTAAAATAAAGAAGCACAGGGAAATACTGTCAGTTATATTTACGATATACACAGAGTGTAAACTGACAGATGAATCAAAATTCAATTTTTAGCACCATCTCTATTGTATTGTTACTATGTCCTGGAACTGAGGCAAGCCTATTAAATATGGCAATCTGAAACCTGGTGGATAGCAGAAGGCATTCAAAAATGATATAAAAATTGTGTTTGCTTCAGCAGTACATATACTAAAATTAGAAATAAGTTTTATAAAATTGAGGAAGAACAATGAATATATTATACTTAAAAATTAAAAAAAAACTTTACAAGTAACTTAGCCAGTGGATTATGAATCTAACAAGATTACATGTACCAGTATTAAATTCCAGATTCTGAATCTATATTTTTAAAAAATTAATTGGGTTATAGAAACAAAACCTGTGTATATAAATTATAAAACTTAATATTATTAATACTTAATAATGTCAATACTGGCCAAAGTGATCTACAGAGTCAATAAAATCTATATCAAAACCATAACAGAATTTTTTGAGATACAGAAATAGAAAAAATTTTTAAATTCATATGGAACTCAAGTGACTTCAACTAGCCAAAACAATCTCAAAAAGACCAAAGTTGGAAGTATCACATGTCCTGATTTCAAAATTTATTACAAAACCACAGTAATAAAAAACTATAATATTGCTACAAAGACAGACATGGATTAATGAAACAGAAAGAATATAAAGTCCACAAATAAATCACGCATACATGGTTAAATGATTTTCAGCAACAAAGGAGGCAAGACAATTCAATGAGGAAAGGCCAGTATATTTAAAAACAATACTGGAAAAACTAGAAATCTTCATGCAGAAGAATGAAGTTGCTCTCTTACCTTATACTAAGCCAAAGTATCCAACATAAAACCTAAATATATAAAATTTTTAGAATAAAGCATAGGGAAAAGCTTCATGATACTTAATTAACCAATGAGTCCCTTGGATATGAACTGAAAATTCAGACAACAAAAGCAGAAGTAGATACATTGGGTTATATGAGAAATAGTAGCACAGCATGTCTGTCTTTCCCATTAAGGTGTATCAGGAGAGGCCTAACAAGGAGCCTGAACTCCTATCCCTACCTAGCAGTAATCAGATGTCTTCCCTGCCATTGTAAAGAGAGTAAGGAGAGAACCTGGTCTTCTACGTCCATTTGATGACAGTAGGTGGCTTCTTCCTCCCCTGGTTGGAACAAGATCAGAGGAAATCTGCTAAGGTAGTGAATTTGAATAAGATCCAATATCTCTGACATTATACCCTAAACTCCAGCATACGACTGAAAATCACTTATACTAAAAATCAAGAAAACCTATTTTTTTGTTTTTATCTTTTATTAATACATGTTTGCAGTACACAATGGTTACATTCCCTGTGGGGAATTGGTATATGTACATAACACATCTTTAACTCTTTTCATCCCCTAACGCTTCCCGTCTTTCCTCCCTTCATCTTTTGACCCCTTTCCTACTTAAAAAAGATCTATTTCTCTACTTCCTATTAACTATCTTTTGCTATGCTCTTGATTTATATTTTGGGTTTCTCATAAAAAAAAACAATAAAGATATTTAAACTTGTGTGTCTTATTTATTTTACTTAACATTATGCTCTCAAGGTACAACAATTTTCCCACGAAAGAGTCAAATTTGTCCTTCTTTATAGCACAGTATTACTTGATTGTATATAAACATCACATTTTCTTTATCTATTCATCTGTTAGTGGACATTTAGGCAGCTTCCAAGATTTAGCTATTATGAGTTGTGTTGCTGCAAACATGGGTACACATGTATCACTATAACATGATCCCTTTTGGGCATCTTTTGGAATGAATCTAGAAGGAGAATAGCTGAGTGGAATGGAATATCTATTCTTAGTTCTTTGAAGAATCTCTGTACTGATTTCCTTAGTGTTGTACTAGTTTACATTCCCACCAACACTGTAGAAAGGTTACTTTTTCATGCAACCGCATCAGCATTTTTATTATTTGACTTCTTGATAATAGTCATTCCTTCTGTAGCCAGATGGAATCGCAGTGCTGTTTTAATTTGCATTTCTATAATAGCCAATGATAAGAAAACTTCAATTTAAATCAGAAAAGACAATCAAAATAAGCCAACATTAGATGAATCAGTTGTTGGAACTGTATGACAAGAAAAAGCAAACACCACTAATTGCTTCAACAAGAGATAAGTAAGGACTGGGGATTTAGGGTAAGAACTGGGGATTTAGTTCAGTGGTTCTGCCTCCTGCTTTGTAAGTACAAAGTCCCAAGTTCAATCCCCCATACTAAAAAAAGAAAAGGAAAAAAAAAAAAAACAAGAGATGGGTAGAGTAGATTTACAAACTTGCCCTATGATATGTTATTTACAAGTACAGTAACTTACTTCAAATACAACAATATAGGTATTTTGAAAGGAAAAGAATGAAAAAAATGACATATTGTGTATTATTATTCAAAAGAAATCAGGTATTGCTATACAGTAACATCAGACAAAACAGACTTCAGAGCAAAGATAATTATCACAGACAGAAAGGGATATTTCATGATAAATAAAACAATTTACAAATAAGACATGTACCAAACTATGATGCTACAAAGTATTTGAAGCAAAAGCTGATGGGACTGAAAGGAGAAACAGATAAATTTACAGTTATTGCAGGAGACATCCACAAACATTAACCAATAGGATCTCATCAACATTTATCGAACAATTCACCTAATAATAGCAGATGGATCATATGCCAAGACAGACTATATTCTATGTCATAAAATACAGCCTTTAAAAGAAACGAAGCCATATAAAGTGTCTTTTCTGTCCATAATGGAATCAAACTAGAAACCTGAAACAGAAAACTAACTCTCTACACTATTGAAAATTAAATAGCACCATTCTGAACAATCCATGGGTCAATCTCAGGAGATAATAAAAAATACTGTGAAATAAAAAATGAAAGCATACCGAAATTGTAAAACAACGTAGGCAGTGCAGGGAAGGAAATTCACATAACTGAATGCTTGCTCTAAGAGAAAGGTCTCATATCAACAATTGAAGATCTTACCACACAAACCTAGAAAAAAGAATAGCAAAATAAACCTAATCCAAGAAAATGGAAGGAAGTGATAGAGATAGCAACAGAAATCTGTGAAAATAAGAACAGAAAACAAAGAAAACAAATCAATAAAACAAAAAGAACAAAACTAACAAACACAAACCTCCCCTTAGCCTGACAAAGAAAAAAAAGGAAAATATACAAATCACCAATTTGATAGCAAGAATGAAAGAATGATATTCCCTGAAATATCAAATGGTTATTTGAGAAACAGCATACACAACTCTATGCACACAAATTTGACAAACTAGATGAAAAACATCAACTCCTTCAAAACATATCAACACAAATTCCCAAAATCAAATACATGATAGCTATCCCTATAAGAAAATTCCTATAAGGAAATTGAATTTATAATTTTAAAACTTGCCAAGAAAGCCACTTCCAGGCACAGATGATTTTGCTAGAGAAAGACTATGAAAAATTCAAAGTAAAATTATCAAATTACACATTCTTTGACAGTTAAAGATGGAAAACTTCTTGAACTTCAGTTTATGAGGATATTACCCACATATAAAAACCAAAGAGAATATTTAAAAAGTAATCTGAAGACCAATATTTTTCATGTACATATATTTGAAAATAATTACAACATATTATCAATAGAATTCAGCAACATAATAAAAAATTGTGACCAAGTGGAGTTTTTATTCCAGCAGTGCAAAGCTAACTTAATGTTTGAAAGTCAGTTGATATAATACACTATATTAATAAGCTAAACAAAATCACACAAGATACCAATTTATGTAAAAAAATTCCTTGACAAAATCCAACATTTTATTCATGGAAAAATACCAGAAAAATAAAATAGAGAGGAATAGCCATAATGTGATGAAAAAATTCATTTTAAAACACATATCCCTGCAGGAACTGGGACAGCAGCTCAATGGTAGAGCAGGGGCTTAGTATGCTCAAGACCCTAGGTTCCATTTCTAGCACCAAAGAGCAAAAACAAACAAAAAACTCAATAGCTAGCATTATATATACTGGTAAAAGAATGAATGTATTCACCATAAAAATCAAGAAGAATGTCCATTCTCACTACTTCTTTTCAGCATAGTCCTAAATGTTCTGACCTACCTATGAAATCAACAAAATAAAAAGAAATAAGAACTGAAATGTTCCTTATCTGCAGACAGCATGACTGTACATGTAGAAAATGCCAAAGAATATATAAACATAAAAAATAAACTCCTAGAATTAGTAAATTCAACAATTAAGCTCAAAACAAGATAAATACACAAAGCCAAATGTGTGTGTGCATGCATGAGTGTACAGTGAACACGTGTACCAAAATTAAAAATGAAACATCATGTATAGTTACTAAAAAAATATTAAATACTTAGTTGTAAATTTAACAAAATATGTATATCACTTTTATGTTTAGTACTACCAAATGCTGAAGAAAAATTAAAGAAGATCTAAAAACTGGAGAGATATACATTAATCATGAATTAGAAGACCCAAAATAGTAGAAATGTCAATTCTTCCCAAAACTGATATGTAGATTCAAAGTAATTACTATAAAACCCCACTAAGAATGTGTTACATATAAAGACAAGACTGTTCTAAAATTTATTTAGAAGGCCAAAAGAACTAGACTAGCTAAAATAATTATGAAAAAGAATAAAGTAAGAGTCTATTCAATTTCAAAATATTTCACAATTACAGTGATGAAGATGTGTTGTAGTAGCAGAAAAGCAGACACACGTTATTAGAACAGAATAGAGTTCATAAATAATGAGAAAATCTTTGACTCCTAGGATTAAACAAAGGGCACTTATGACTCAAAACAAAAAAGCACAATATATAAAAGAAGATACCAATAAACTGGATTTCATCAAAATTAACACTTTTGATAAGATGAAAAGAAAATGACAGGCTAGGAGAAATTATTTGCAAACCACATATCTCACAAAGAAGTAGTATCTAGAATATATGAAGAACTCTCTCAAAACTCAGTCTAAACCACTGAACATTTTATTTAATGCAGAGATCATTCTGTCAAAGTGTGTCATTCAGATCAAACATATGGTATGACTAAGATAAAAGTAGACCATCTTGAGCACTCCATTCCCAGGCTCGTGCAGCTTCTAAAATATCAACTGCTTTGATTCCCAGGGAACAAAAACAAAAAGCAAAATAAGTACTCTACAAAGCTTATAATGTATGTATATCTCATCGTTTCTTTTTTTTTTTTCTCATTGAGTTTATTGGTACATTTTAGGTATACAGTACAGTTACATCTCATTGTTTCTTTCATACTTTTCAATTTAGCTTTCCTTAGTTTAGAATTTAAATGAACAGAAAGGCCTAAGAGGCCCATTCACTTTACAAATGTTCACTTCACCTAGGGTAAAACCAAGATTCTTAATTTGTGTCATCACAATTGACTGATACTATACTAAACAAAGGAGGAATTGTAGTTTCACTGAAGAGCTTCAGGAGAAACATTCTCTCATGGAAATTAAAACTCTCTTTTATAAACTTTTTTCTTTTTTAAACAAAAGGAGAGACAGGCAGGCAAACAGAGAGAGAGAGAGAGAGAGAGACAGAGACAGTGAGACGGAAATAGATATGAACTCAACCGCTATCAAAATAACGCTTGAAAAGATTTTGCTATTTTAATATAGCTACAGCTGAGCTAGCAACTGATACTGCTTTAGCTATTAGTAAATTAAAATTACACCCTATTTAAATTTTCATCTTAAAACTATAATTAAATTATGGTCATCTATAGTCTAAAAGTACTTCAAAAGGAATATATTCGTGTTATGTTCAACTCATTAAACATGTACTATATTTGAACCAGAAGAACACATTCCATGAACAGTCAAAGATGATGGTCTTGGGAAATGACTAGAGAACTTCAGATAATGTGACATTTTAATGTTCCTCTAAGCCACATCTCTTTCCTACCTTCATAAGCATGTCACCTTCTGTATTACATTAAGAAAATGTTTTTATTTGCCACCTTCTCTTCTAGAAGTGGCATATGATTGACATATGAGGAGGAATAGCCTTTCATTGGAAGTTTTTTTTAGAAATAGTATTCTAAAAGTATAGCCAGTCTAAGCTACATTAAGATATAATTTTGTTAAAAAGGGAAAGATACAATTTTAAGTGGGTCTTATGATAGAAGGCACTTAATAAACATGAATGTATGTATTCAGTTGAATTGGATCACTTAAATAACAAATAATCTAGACAACTTTACAAATTTTATAGGAAAATTTTCAATTATTTTAAGTTGTTATCCCTATAATTTTCATAAGCTACATTAACCTACACTATTTATATGCACTAGCAGATACCCTGGTTTGCTTCAGGACCCAAGAAACCTTTAAAATAAGATGCAAATTTTATATGTGTATGTATACGTGCTTAGATTTTAACAGTTTCTCAAAAGTATCTGCAAACAAAAAGAAGTTAAAACTACTATTTTATTTAGAAAGACTTATTATATTATTTAAACATAAGCAAAATCTTTAAACAGGAGACATAAGACCCTGTCATTTTAAAGGGCTTAAATAATCAAATATTCTTTCCCTTACTTCTACATCTATATACAATTGAAATTGGCTTATCAATTTTTCTTTTTCCTTGTTCTCTTTTAATAAGTCATTTAACATTTCTACTCAAACGCTAAATAATAGCTACTTTGAAAAGATGCTTATTTGCACAGTATGCCAATTTTTTAAAATTATACCCCTAGAAAATATTCACAGTCAAGCTACAAAGAAAATTTAGTACATATGCTGGATGGACAGTGTTCTGGCTTCCGTCTAGATGTCCCCCAAAGCTGCATGCACTCATAGGTGGAGCATTTTCAGTGGTGGTTAAACCTAGAGTGTGTGACTTATTCATGGTTCCATGCTAGGATTAAGAGGTTAGGATTAAGGGTGGGTGATGACTAAATCAGTCCACTGATTGGTTAGGCACCGCTCTAATGCCAGTAGCCTGGAAACAATATAAAGGATGGAAAGAAAGTCCCTTGCATGCTTGCTTTGCTACCTTCTATCTGCCACGAACTGTTTCTTCTCTGCAATGCCTGTCTGGATGCCATCCTACCTTGGAGCCAGTTGATTTGGGACTGAAATTTCTATAAACTGTGAGCTAAATATACCTTTTCCCTACTAACTTTGGATGTCAGGTATTTTGTCTCGCTGATGAGAGAAATGTACCTAAGACAGACAGCTACTCAGTGTTAAAGTAGGCACTAAGACCCAGAGATGCATGAGATTCTTTGACTTAGAACTACACTAATATTTCAGTCCAAGAAATTTACTATTACTTAAAACTTAAACATGCTCATAAAAATTCGAGGATTAGCTCTTTCTTCTAATATGCTGAAGAGCTACAATGGCTCATCCACCTGAAAGTTTTCTATTTCAAGCTTTTGAAAAACAGGTCATCTCTACTACTCCTCTGCGATTTGCTTAAAGACAGTCTCATTCATCATGCTGTTTTGAGCATCAGATGCAGTGCCTGGTAATAATACAAGGCAATGCAAAATATTTTTTATTAATTAATATGACATGACCTAATTAAATCCTATAATTGGAACTTTTGAAGCCATCCCAATTTGCATAAATTAAGTATGCTCTAGAATGATACAGGATCATAAATAAGCCATCTTAGGGATATGTGTCAAACTCTTCTACAGAACTATCATTTCTAATAACATTCCTTAAGTCATCTCATGACAAGTCCATGCTAATAAACATAGAAGTAATTGGGCAAAGAACATAAACTTGCTTAAATTGCAGAAGCAATAAATGATCTCAAACATTAATCACTTTAAAGCTTCTTAATTAAAATAAACCTGCTTATTACCACAAAAGGAATTGTATACACACAGACAAAACCAGAGGGGAAGTACACAGCTGAAATTATTTTTAGATTCTAATCAAAATGAAATTGTAAGTAAAAGGGATGCATATAAGACAAGACAGTAGAAGGAATTTAACTTTAACAAATTAAAAGTACAGGTTCACTGTGCTTTTGAAAGGTGAAAGAATAGCAGACATTTCATACATCTTGGTGAAGAGCCCCAAGACAAATGGGAACAACCTTCCTAGTGCCCCTCACCCCTGCTCTGAAAAGGGAACTTGCTTTGTTGTGAACTGGGCATCTACAGGCTCTGTAGTCATGAAGAGAAACTGCACAGAAGGCGGTAAGCAAGCAGGCCTTGAGACTCCAGAGGAGACGCAGGGAAAACACTGGGATAATGAACAACATAGGCTCTGCAGATCGGACAAAGTGAACACACCAACCAGGAAACATTTTAAGATAAATGAATAAGTAAATTAAAGAACCATCAAAGAAACCAGTGAACATACACAATAAATAAATAACTGAATGAGTGAGCCTGTAAGTGAATGATGCTAATGAATGGTGGAACTAGAACTAAAATGAAGACAACTGAATCCATCCTAAAAAGGAAGAGAAGAAACACACTACATCCCCTAGAGTTGTGCAGAGCACAGTAGGTCCAACTGCACACAAAGACTTGCCTAGAAGCAATGTGAGTTTTCTGAAAGTTTTTATCACTATGAAATAAATGGTTCGCGTCAGGTGTGGTGACAAACACCTGTAATCCCAGCACTCGGGAGGCTGAGGCAGACGTATCGTCCAAAGTACAAGGCCACCAGCCTGGACTACATCTAAGTTCAAGGCCAACCTGAACCACACAGAAAGATGCTGTCTCTAAAACAAACAAAAAGAAATAAGTGATTGAAAAAAATTATTCAGGAAGCAGAAGAGAAAATAAAAGAAACAGAGAAGCCTTAAGACTAATCTACTGTGTTTGACTATATAATAAATGATACATCATTAAAAATAGAATTATGGAATTACCATAATTAAGATATAATTCAAATACTGCAATATTCATACTTTAAAACATACAGCTTAGTGGGTTTTAGTATATTCACAAAGTTATACAACAATCACCACTGTCTAATTCCAAGACATTTTCATCAGCCTAAAAAGAAACCATGAACCTATAGCAGTTATTTTCCATTTCCCCTCATCCTACTCCATGTAATTAACATTCATTAATCTTTTTTTTTATTGTTAGAGAGATTCACTTTATTTATTTTTCCTCACTGAGTTTATAGGTACATTTTAGGTGTACAGTTACATTCACCATTGGGATCTCGTACCTTTACATGACAGGTCTTGGTTCTCAGTCTTCCCCAAACCCCTGTCATCCTTTCACCTCCTCCACCCTTCCCTGTTTACAAAAATTTTGTTTCCATTTTTCTTTTTTCACATTTTTTCTTTTCTCTTATTTCCTTTCCCCTTCCTTTTCCACTTCATTAATCTTAATATCGATTTTTCACTTTTATGTGTCTCTCTTAAGTGCATATATGGACATTTGAACACAGCAGACTCTTAGTAGAGGATAAATAACTATCTGCCAAAGAAATACTGCAGAACTCAGGACCTATCAAAGAAGATAATCTTTTTTCTGCCTATCTGGCATTTTACATTCATTTAGTGAGAAGTAATTTTCAAGGTTGAGGTTTTGAAATATCATTTGACTCCCCAATTGCAAAATGCTATGTTGTTTCTCTCTCTTTTGGCTACCATAACAACATAAAGACAGTAAATACAGTGGCCAGATCAAAAGAGGATTTAAGAAGATAGTGTACAAGTAATCTGTCAGCTACCACAGCCTTAGATTATAATTGATTTTTCATATGGGCCATGGAGCAACCAAAGTTTGGCCTAGAATGTACACATATTTCTCTGCAAGTCTCTAGAAAGAAGGATAGGATTATAAAGTTAGTTTTTTCCCCAAACTAAGAATGTACAGTACCCCAGAAAGTTTCATACATATTACTATTGGCTCTTTGGTCTATGTTAGCACATTTTAAAATAAGCATATCTCTTAAATTCCTTACCTAAAATTTAGGTTAATAATTTTAGAAGAAACTTCATTTGACTTTTCCATGCTATCAACCCATCAAACACCCATAAACATTTTTTCCTCCTTGATTGACCTAATAATGCAAAATACTTTTAAGAAATTCCTTAATACAATGAAAATAGTGAACAAAAATAATGCTTGAATCTCTCATTCATTTTTTTCAGTCTATAAATATGACCCAAGAGATTAATTTACAAATAGCAAATATTGTGCAGTGTCTGTATCTATCCCTTCCCTACTCTGGCCCCAACTGCTGTACCCTTCCCACATATTAACATACCATTATAAAGGACAGTAATATTAAAACAATTATTTTCTTGATATACAGCTTCTAGGAATTTAAAATAAAACCCCAAAACAAAAAGGTAGGCTTCTTCCTATATATTATCCAAAAATATCTGTTTTAAGTTTAAATACTTTCTATAGTAGATTTCTTTGTACTACTCTCTATAGCTAAATCACATGCAAAATATTTTATAAATTTTGCAAATGGGAAGGGGACCAAAAGACAGAGGAGGGGCAAAGGCAGGAGAGGAAGGGAAGGAAGGAAAAGGGGACATAAAAATAATTAATATGTATTATGTGTATGTAACAACTCCCCATGATGAATATAATCATGTAATTATGATTATACAATTATGCATTACAAATATGTTCTAATAAAAATTAAAATGTAAAAAAATCATTTAGGTCTCTCAAGATTGCTAGACACGATCTAATTGCTCTCGCATCTCTTTCAAGCAACCCAGGACTTCAGAAGGCTGCAGGCTACTTGAGACAACAGGGACCCAGGGACAGAGCCCTCATGGTCAGTTACAGAAGTCACCCCTGGCCCCTGGCCGGAGCCATTCAGACTGTGAGGTTTCATCTTCGCTCACAATGCCTGAACACCCTTGGGGCATCCTTCATAAGTAATTCATGAGCAGCAAAAAAGCACATGCTCTAATCAATAAGGAGCAATGGCAAAACTCACAGGAGGTTCAAGAGGACTGACTGGCTATTACATTAATATCTGATTGAGCTTCCTAGGAAATTTAAAATTTTTATAGACCGATGACCTAAAATTAACCTTTTAACTTGATGTTTATTAAGGGTCTTCCCCATGGGACAACAAAGACACTTTTAGAATACATTTAATAAAAATAGGAGGCTAACATGATTATTTTAATAAATAGGATATTAGCTCAAGATCATGCAGAAAAAAAAAGAGTTAGAAGCTTGTTTACCTTATTCTGTACCTAAAAACATTCTCAATGAGATTATTTTGCATAACAGTGATTATTTTTAAGTGTATGTTACAGGGGTTTTTAAAAAGTTTCATTTTCAACTGCCAATTTCCTATGTTCCAGAAGTATCAAGAGTATTCTATCTCTCTTTCTGTAGTAACTACTCTTGTCATGCCAAAGCACTCAAAGAACATGCGATAAGCATTAGAGTAGCTACATTTGAAACAAATTTGTTAAACAAAAATCATATATTCTTATTTCATGAGTACTCATCTCTACATTTAAATTGAAAACTCTTGATATGTGTGATACAGCACATAAAATTAAAATGGCTAACAATGATGGCTTATAGAAGTTCTTAAATATAAGATGAATTCCCCCATTTTGTTTTGTTCAAACTGATATTCAAAAACATTTGAATTTTTCAGCACATTCTCAGGGAGAGAATCAGCTACAAATCTTGCTAGAAAGTCAAGAGTATCTTGTACAGGCTTTAAATAGGCTCAAACAATCCTCACAAAGATACCAAGAACTACCTGAATCTACTATTTAATGAAGTAGCTCTCTTGATTAATCCCTGATATCTTTTTGTTATTGATTGATCAGAAGACAAAATATAAAAATGGATAAATCATTCCTTAGAGTAATAGCTAAAGCCAGGATCTCTTTTAAAGAGAATAAATGAAGAATGCAAACACATGCAAAGTAAAATTTATTAGCAATGGCCAATGAAGTGCAGTATCAGTTTCTTGCTTAGATGCTTGTTAAAACTGGCAAGAGGATTGGCTGTGGGTATCAAAAACTTTGGCTTCAAATTCCTCCTCCACTGCTATGGACGTATATTATTTGAGCCAGAAATTTTTCTCTTTTTTTTAATTAATTTTATTGGTACATTTAAGGTATACAATATAATGGCATTCATCACTGGAAATTTGCACCTTTACATAATCCATCTTGGTTCTTAGTTTTTCCGCATGCCCCTGCCCTCCCTTCAATCCCTCCACCCCTCCCTATCTACAAATACTTTGTTTCCAGTTTTTCTTTTTCTCATATTAATTCCACTCAGAAATTTTTCTGTGTGCCTCAGCTTCCTTCTAGAAAATTATTAATGTTATTAATGATTCTCATCTTGTAAAGTCATTCTGTGGGACTAAAAAGAATATAACCTATGCAAAAGACTTAACACAGTTTTCAAGAAAATAAAATAAGCTCAACAAATGTTAGCCATTGTTTTCAGTAGTACGAGCTCTACCACTGGCAGTTACTGCAACGGCACAAGAGAGAACTGAGAAGAACTTCACTAAATGAAATGGTATGCGGTAGATTATTTTCCTATTAAATGAAGCTTATACTTTTAATTATCAAACCTTTCATTCAATCCATTTGGAAGGAGATACTATTCAAATGCACATCATGTGCCTCATTTAACAGGGAGAAGAATGTCTTCCTAGGTAACTCAAGTCTATTGCTAAGATTAACAGTTACTGTCTTAGGTGGCCTGCAACAATACAAAGGTGCTCTGTCTGAGGTGCTGCCCAAGTTAGAAAGCTTCAGGGGGCCTAGTCATTCAACTGCTATGTTTTTTTTTTGAAGTTGGTGACCTTCAGGAAATAAAATCTCAGGAAGTATTGTAAGTCAGTAAATCCGTCAAGATCACATGTACCTCATACATGAGCAAAAAATGCCTTAAGCCTCAACATGTCTGGCTCAGAAATCCATGCTCTCTCTAGTACCTCATACTGTAACTGAGTGGTCACTACATGCAGAATCTGCAACTGGAAACTCTGCCAAAGATCTACCACGGTTCACATTTCATATGATCAAGCTTGACAGTGTGACATTCTATAGGTACAAAAAAAAGCCTCAGGCAAAACAAAGAAAAATAGTTATTTCTCCAATTTTGTCTTGTTTGTGCTGATAACCGAAGCATTTTTTATCTCTCAAGTACATCATGATGGGACAGGCAGCCTCCTGCTATATCAGCAAGAAGCTAACCAGGTAGAATACTTTCATGATCACTTACTTTCATTTTACTGCCTTCTTTTCATTGTATAGTTACTAACAAAAGTACAGAACTTGAGTTTATTTAAACATGTACATTGTGTTATAAAGTACAGTAAGTCATTTATACAATCACAGCCCTCCTGAAAGCATATGGACTTTTAAAATAACTCACACTAATGTAAACATTTTTTTTAAATCTACATTTAATTTATTAAGTGGTCCAGAATTCATAAACCACTGTAAAAATACTCTAAATTTACATTTAGTAAATATATCTCCTCAATTCAGTTCTAGAAAACAACACTAGTTGCTGTTTTCCCCCTGTTTAGTGAGCACTACCTACAGTGAAAGCACAATTTAGCTGGAATCAACAGTGGCCTGTGGTACAAAGTTAAGTTCCCTGAAAAAAAGAAAAACTATGCTTCAGATTATTCTTTCACTTTTTAAATATTTCCCTTGTTTTTTACCCTGTCTTGTAAAAACCCCTACCTTTAATTAAAAAGAAATGCTTGGAAGAGAGTAGTCATGAATGACCACTTCCACTAAGTAGCCTCAAACCTAAGGCTGCCATCCTCTCTTCCTGTCTTTTCTTGACTGCCCTCTTTTTCATAACCCTAGGTCTATTCAATCTTCTGTTGATGCCTATGCAACCTAGAATAATCAGTGGGAACCTACTCTGATGAACCTTACGTGTTTTGTTATTTTCTGGGTATCCAAAAACAAACTGATCAGCAGGGCATGATGAAGAATGTTGTGAGTGAAGACAAAGTAAGAGGGGTGCACAGATCTTCACTGCAACCTCACATGCCTTCTTCATGGAACTACACATGAGTGTAAAAAGTTTTCTGCAAGTTATTTTAGGAATGCAACTAGCTTCTCTTCGCCATTTAAAACATTCATTGAGGGCCAGGGATGTAGCTCAATGGCACCAGGTCTGCCTGGCTAGCCCAACGTCCTGAGTTTGATCTCCAGTACCAAAACAAAATAAAACAAAACAGCATAAAACCCTCATGGACTCACACAGTAAGAAATAATTGTCGCCACAAAGCAGAAAAACTCACCAATGTGGATCAACAGGCAAAAATGCTAGCCTGAATTACAAAATATTTAAAGGAAATATAACTGTAGAGCATTTAATTCACATATATGCACCCTCAATTAGTCAATAGAGTAGAGGGTCTGGGACTTCTTAAATAATAGAGACTATTTACTCTTAAGTCTTCTGTTACTGCATGAAATACTCTTTATCAAAGCAGCTTTACGTGAATCATCCTAATTGTTAAACTGGTAAGTCTAGATTCTCTAGATTTTGCTTATTTATGCTTAGGCTTGCCCTTCCCTTGCCAATCAGGCATTTCCTTCTGCACAAGCAGCAGCATGGGTTAACAAACTGCTCCTGGAAGCTCCTACAGACATTTATAACTTTTGCTGTTGGAAAAGCTGGAGATTTTCTTTTCTGTTCCCTGGATGTACTTATAAGCTACTTACTGCAGCCCAGCAAGGCACTCTTTGCCCCCACTGACAGCGTCCCTGCAGAGCTGACAAGAAGTGATAGATACACCCACCAGAGTATTACTGAAGCTTTGAAACGCTGCTGCTGCTGCTGCTGCTGCTGCTGCTGCTGCTGCTGTGTCCTTGGCACTCCTCAAGGCAAGCCTGTGGACTGAAAAGTCTCCCCTCGTTCACAGCCAAACTCTGAGATGGAAACAGTTTTAAAATTCTAACATAGCCCCTTTACAATTCAATTTCTTCTCAAGGCAACACTGAAAAAATAATGTGCTTTTGGTATCTGAAGCTCATTTTTATGTTTGTAATAGTGTCACTATGACTGACCCATTATTATTAAACTACGGTTTTTAATGAAACTCCATTTCACTGTAACATCTAAAATACTGCAGCTGAAATTGATTAATTATACCCTAGAATAAAGTAATAACAGACTTTCCTATTTGAAATACATAATGGAAAACTGCTGTTTTATTCTTCTAATTATATAAAAATGAATAAAGTAATATACCCTCCCTATCAACAAATTTCAAGACTCTGCTTTTATCCTCCCCCCACCATCAGAGTCCTTGTTACTGACAGGAGCATATCATAATTTAATTAGCTGACACTGACTAGCAATCTACCCACTTCTATTTAATTGGAATCATTTCATAGAATTATCCATAAAGGCCCACTTTGCATAACTAATAACCTTCATAAACAAGACCTTTGGAAAACTGCTGACTTTTATAGAAAGATACAAAACATTTGGACATAGTTATTATATTGCCACTTTACTAAAGACCAGGGAACACAGCGTTTCCCTGCTATGCATACACATGGCTGATTCTAGACGCCAGAAGCACGTGTCTAGCACAGCACAAAACTGCCTGCCAACAGCCAACCTGCCCACCACCTCACATAAGCATCACTCAAGAAGGTACAGCGCCACAGAACAGAGGTTTTCTGTCTGAGTGCATATTTCAGGAGACCTAGGCTTTCACTAGCCCATTAAATCTAATTTTTAAAAAAAGAGCATTTGCTTCTTAAATACAGCTGGGGAAGCCAAGTGTGGGTCTACTCAGGAGGCTGAGTCAGGCAGCTGGAGGTTGGTCTGGGCAACAGGACAAGAACCCATCTCTGAACAACAAATAAACAAATGATAGAAACTGTAGTAACAAGCAAATGTCATCTTCATGGCCTTAAGATAAAATATATGTACTTAATTTGCCTGAACATACAGTAGTTTGGAGTCCGTCTGCAGAATACAATTACTCTGGTAACTAGAAGACAATGGGACTGTGGTATGTGTATGGATCACACAGACAGTGATTGTTGAAAAATGTACAAGCATTCTCTTTTAGAAAGCAATGCCCAAGAAACTGAAAAAATGTAATATGATTTTTAGTTAGGCCCACTGCTTTATAGAATGCCAGGATCCTTGGATATAGATTTTCACAATAGAAATGCATGTAACCACTTAAAATACAACACTGTCATCCACACAACTTTTTAGGAACCCTACTATGTCAAAAATAGAGTTGCCCTAGGCAGCAGATTCTCCTTGATTCCTGGAATACCAGTATTACGATCCTATACATTCATTGTGAAAGCATCACACATTGTCAAATCCTGGGCTCTGTGGCCACAGTGCTATTCGGTTAGTTGTATGTGGTAGGAACCCACCATGTACTTAGACATCACACATGAATTCCACTCAGAACTCTGCCACTATGGCTACAATACGACCTTGATCACGTTCGTACTTCTCTAGAGCTTCAGGTTCTGATATGTAAAAGGAAGACAGTGAGAGAAATACGTAACACACATGGTGCTCAGGAAAATTAACTGTGTATGTAAATTGTTTAGCAGTGAGTAGCTGCTCTAAGAGCAGGTTTTCTTCTCATGATTATTATACATTTAATTTGGTTAATAATACTCACTGAATTGTTGGGATCAATTTAAATAATTTTCTCAAGTACTTAGACAATGAAAAGATACTGCTGTTAGCATCTGAGCTTCACTGTATTAAAAATAAGTTTTTGTTTGTTTGTTTCTGCAGTACCAGGGATTAAACTCAGGACCTTGCACTTGCAAAGTGCCACTGAGCTAAATCCCCAGACCAAAAATAAGTTTTGTTTTTGCTTTTGTTTTCTCATTGAGTTTATTGGTACATTTTAGGTATACAGTACAGTTACATTCATTATTGGGATCTTGTACCTTTACATGACAGGTCTTGGTTCTCATTTTTTCCCCTTATCCCTGCCCTCCCTTCACCCCCTCCTCCCTTCCCTATTTACAGATACTTTATTTCCATTTTTTCATTTCTCATATTTTTTCTTTTCCCTTACTTCCTTTCCCCTACCCTTCCCATTTCCCCTACACCTTTAGCCCTTTTCTTCCTATTTCACATTGTTAATTATATCATTAGGATCTTATGTACTATTATAATTTTTCACACCAGAGAAACTATTTGGTATTGACACATGTGTAACTTATTTATTTCACTTAGGAGTATATCCCAATATGTATCCATTTTCCTAAGAATGACTCTAATTTCTCATTCTTTATGGCTGAGTAGTATTTCATTTTATAGAAAAACCACATCTTTTTTTTTTCTGGTTTTTTTGAGAAAGGGTCTCACTGTGTAGCTGAGTCTGACCTGGAACTCACTACGTAGCCCAGGCTGGTCTCGAACTCAAAGCAATCCTCCTGTCTCAGCCTCTCGAGTGCTGGGATTATAGGCGTGCACCACCATGCCCGGCTAAACACATGTACACATTTTCTTTATCCAGTCTCCAACTGATGGGCAAATGGGCTGTTTCCAACTTTTAGCTATTCCAAACTGTGCCGCTATAAACACTGGTGCGCATATATCACTGTGATATGATTCTTTTAATTCTTTTGGAAAGATACCCAGCAGAGGGATGGCTGGGTCAAATGGAACCTCTAATCCTAGTTCTTTCAGGTTTTTGGTACTGGGGATCGAACTCGGAACCTTGCTGCTTGCGAGGCAGGCGGTGGAACCACTGAGCTAAATCCCTGACCCCAAAATTAAGTTTTAAAGTAAAGTTCCTAGTCTTTATTTGTTTTCATTGCCAAAGTACAGTTATTGATCAACTGCCACAGTCTTACTAAACATTCCTGCCTTGAAGGAATCTGTAATTTTAAGAGCACAGCCTGGAGCATCAGATGACCCAGTGTTAACTCATCTACTCCCTAGCTGTGCAGATTAAGCTTCTTAAATTAACGTGCTAATGCAAAAAAAAACACTGAAATAATAACAACAGTATTCATCTCAGATAGCACAATGGCTAATCGAAATCATCTACACAGAATGCTAAGTACATGCTTGCCACACACTAAGTGGTGGTATAGTTAGCGATAATATCCGATTAGTAATAATTCAAGATCAAATCTGATACAGATGAGGAATTCACAAAGGCTAAGGGTCTTGGTGATGCTAAGGAACACAGGTGGGAATTTTATTCCAAACGTGTCTGTTTTTCAAAGCTCATTTTCAACTTTTCTGCTATAAAATCTCTCTCAAAACCAACTCAAGCATTATTTACTAACAAGTATTTATAGTATGTTTATCACAGTGCTAGTTGTTGGGAATATAATGATGAACAAGGCAGAAAGATTTCCTGGCCTCAAGGAATTTATGCATCTAGGAGAAAGAGATGAGAAAGGAAGGAAAATACAGTAATCACCTCACATCCATAGGGAATATGTCGCAGGACTCCCACTGGGTGCAGGACAGAAACTGCAGCTCGTACCAAACCCTACATGTACTGTTTTTCCCTATACATACATACCTGTAATAAAGTATAATTGATAAATTAGGCACAGTTCAGAGACTAACATTCATTCACATGCTCATGACAGCACTATAATTCATGTCTTGCTACTGGGTGGCTTGAACCATTCCATCAGTGGAATATGCATGACTGTCCCACTGGGTGGATCTTTATTAATTGTATTAATAAAAAGACTATAAAAGTTATTAGATCCATTTGAAGCATCAGTGGTATGCCCAAAGGGATAGTCATGCACGTACCACTGGCGGTTCAAGCCGGCACAAACATGTTAAGTAATAAAATGGAACAGTTAAAACAAAATGCTGTGGCAAAACTGCCAACATCATTAGCTTTGCATTTTGGAGTCATTATTAAATAAAATAAAGGTTGCTTGAATACAAGCACTGAAGTACCGTAACATGACTGAGTAAACAAAGGGGCCGCTAACAGGTGGTAGAGATGCAGCACAGGTAGGCTGGAAAAGGGATGATTCACAGCCTAGGCAGGAGATTTTATCATGAAACTCAGAATGTTGTGCAATTTAAAACTTACAAAGTACCTATTTCTGAAATCTTCTATATAGCATTTTTGGATCTCAGGTAGCTGGAATTGTGACAAGTAAAACCACAGATGAGAAGAGACCCCTTGTACACAGGACAAGGGAGCTCTATGCAGGTGGAACAAGGACAGAGAAAAACAGAACTCCTTAGAAGAATATAGGTTTTAAGAAACTGCTTATACCATGTCACATTGTGACCTTCTCTCAAAACCAAAATTTCCAGAGATGTCCAATGGCTCTAGGTATTTGAATGTAAAAGAGTCGAGCTGCAAATATAAATAGACCAAAAAGGACAAATAAAGGTGTATGCCCTCATCTCACAAGGGCAAGCAGGTACACATGGAAGGTAATGTTGAGGGTATGACGCAGAGACCCCTTTCAAACAAACCTTCTTTCCCCCTGCCAAGTGTCACACTTTTTAACAAGTGGGTAAAACCTTTCTTTCAGCAATGAAAGAAAAGACAGTAAGTGTAAATGGCTTTCTCAGATGGACAGCATGTGGGCCTGAGGTGTGGTGAGGCAGAAATGACTGACTAAAGTCCTTCCGCAAGGTGAATTCTGTGGAAGACACAAGAAAAGAGCCTAGAAAAGCAACAGGGGTGTGGAGAACCAGAGTGGGAAGCAGAAGAACAGAAAGGAAGTAAACCGCCTGCACAAGCTAAATAACAGGGCCTGCACACCCATGACAGCCTGAGCCAGTCATGCAATTAACCTATAATTAGCAAGGCAGCACAAGGAATTCTGAGAGGAAGGAGAGCTAGGGATGGGAGAGAAAAGAGAAAGAAGCAACTTAAACGTTCAAGACTCTTTCAAGCTGTTCCTAATTTCACGAATGTTTCCAGGGTTTGTTCCCTCTAATCACTGAATCAAATTGACAAAGGCGCCTGCAGACGGTTCTGTGTGACCATTGGAGTTAGATGCAGGCGACTTTCTTGCTAATCTGCACACAGGTGTGAGAGTGCTTGGCAGAGGGCAATCTGTTCAAAAATAATTAGAACTGCTCTCACTTCTTTGCTTTGATGGCAGAAGCACTCAGAGTGTCCCATGTTGCTGCCATCTGAATCCATATGTTCCCTGATCAGGTTAAAGCTCATGCTGCATGGCACATTTTTCATTGTAAATAAACTCTGCCAGGGTAAACCTTAGAGAATGGATAAGCATATTCTTCTCTTAATTTCCCAGGCCTGCAAATACAGTGGCCTTCAGAAGCAGCAGTAGCTCCAATGATTTATTGCTGGGAAAAGGCCATACCTTAGAGAATTCCTGTCATGGGCTGCAGGTACAGCCAGGAGAGCAGCCCTCATTTAATGCAAGAGACGGGAGAGAAAACGGGAGAACAGCCCCATGAAGAATAAGCCTTTGTTACATGCTGAAAGTAATGTGAATCAGGATGTGCTTTGTGCTTATAATTTCATGCTCTGATTTACAGGCAAAGACTACTGAGTAGTGGAAGAATGGAGAGAAGAAGATACAGAAAAACTTTACAAGCATAGAGGCCTGCTATTCGAGGCCATGCTAGGCATGGCACACTGGTCATTTCAAAGAAAAAGGGATGTAGTGATGTCTCAGATGAAAAGCACAATTTCCATCTAGCCACTCTCCTCCCCAACAATTTCCTGGGATGGGCCTTTTATCTGTCAATAAGTACGGTGATGATGCATCTGTCACAACTGTGCCATCAGGATAGGGACAAGGTGGGATTCCCGCAGCACCCACCAGCCTAGGGCACTGGAAGTGTCCTCAGGTAAGGAGCAAGGAATCACCACCTTCCAGGGTAGGCACCAAGAAGAATACAGATGAACTGCAAAAAGATGCTCAAGAACTGGGGTTAATTAGCAGATACCCTGGGAACAGTGGAGTAGCAGAGAAGCCAAATGAGTGTTTTAAAACTAGGGAGACAGGAAGTGGAAACAAGAAGTGCAGCTACCTCCCCTGCGAAGCATTTCTGTAAAAGAAAGAGAGAAATGGGGCAATGACTGCCAAAGGATGTGGGGTCCGGAGAACAAGCAGGCTGTGACTAAAAATAAGGCCTCTTGCATTTCAACTGAGCCATTAAAATCAACACACAAAATCAACACACAAAAGAACCTCGGAGATTTAAATTGAAGCCCTATTTTCCAAATAAAGAAACTGATTCCAACAAGTTAGGTGACTTCTTGTCTGATATAAAGAGCTAAAGAAGAGCAGGTATGAGCGTGGATTTCAGGAGCATCTTCACCTTCCTGGGCCTCTGCTCCGTCCACCATGCCAGGTTACACTGCTTGCTCCACTGTGACTAAACTATTTTTTTAGTTTAGCTTTTTTTTTTTTACTATGATGTTTCAAAAGACTCTGAAGAGAAAGGTACCAGATTAACTGAAGTGATTTTATTTTCCTTGCAAAAAGGAAATTTTAACTATCTTTGCCAAAGAGGAGCTGAATCTATATAAGAGAACTGTACTTAAAACACTGAGATTCCACCTCACCCCACAAAGAATGGCTGCTATCAAGAAATCACACAATAACAAATGTTGGCGGGGTTGTGGGGAGAAAGGAACCCTCCTCCATTGTTGGTGGGAGTGCAGACTGGTGCAACCACTATGGAAATCAATATGGAGATACCTCAAAGAGCTTGGACTGGAGGTTCCATTTGACCCAGCCATCCCTCTGCTGGGTATCTTTCCAAGAGAACTAAAAGAATCATACCACAGAGAAGTATGTGCACCCATGTTTATAGCAGCACAGTTTGTAATAGCTAAATCTTGGAAACAGCCTATTTGCCCATCCGTTGGAAACTGGATAAAGAAGTTGTGGTTTTTCTATAAAATGGAATATTATTCAGCCATAAAGAGTGAGAGAATAGATTCATTCATAGGAAAATGGATACATATTGAAGATATACTCCTAAGTGAAATAAATAAGTCACACATGTGTAAATACCAAATAGTTTCCCTGGTGTGAATATTCTGCAACAATGCATAAGATTCTAATAAGATTACTGACATTTAGAAATTTGAAGAAAGGAGCTAAAGGTGTAGGGAAGGTGTGATGCGTAGGGGAAGAACAAAAAGGGAAAAGAAAAAAATGTGAGAGAATGAAAAGATGAAAATAAAGTGTTTGTAGATGGGGAGGGGAGGAGGGGGTGAAGAGAGGGCAGAGGTAAGGGGAAAAAATGAGAATCAAGACTTGTCATGTAGAGGTACATGATCCCAACAATGAATGTAACTGTACTGTATCCCTAAAATGTACCAATAAACTCAATAAAATTAAAAAAAAATGAGGCAAATAAAGAAAAGTTTTTATCATTTTAATGAATTCAAAGAAGCAAGCACTAATGAGAGGAGCAATGTACCCTAATCTAAAGTAACCATGTTTTAAAATTCACTATGTTGCGGAATGTTCCTACTGCATCAAAGAAAAATTCAAAATATGTCAAGCAGATAGATTAAAATTAACTTCAAAATTTGAATGCATTCCAAGATCAGCATTGTAATTTTCAACTTGAAAATACTACTCATAAGACATAAAGTTTTTCATATGTAAAGATGGTCCTTCTACTTGAAAACAATGTAAAAAATTCTCTATCTACCATGTAACCATAAATATCCAAAGAAATTTGTGATTCTACACATTTTAATCTGAATCATTTACTTCTATGTGTATGAGGAAGTTCCCTTAACCTCTCTGTCCTTCTGAATTCACAACTGGAAAGAAATTTAGTTTCTGACCTAATTCACTGAGGCTACTTCTAGAAAAGAAATGTCCACAATAACATTTAGTATAAACATAAATTTGCTACATGAATGGTATAATCGTCTAAATTTCAGAAGAAAATACCAGAGCCTTTCTTTTCTAGGCAACTTGAACATCCAAAGAAATGAGTATCATCCAAAGGAAAGCATAACCTATGTAATAATATTCCATCCTTTCCCGAAATATCACATTTATTGGCCATCAGGTTGTCACCATTCTGCCCAATCTTGATACATCATGCTTAGATATTAGTTCTCAGGTAGCTGTGAGGGCAAAATGACTTTGGTAAAGCAAAGTTAATTGCATTGCACTCATTTTGAGGTTTTGTATTTTTACTATAGCTCACTCATGCTGAACACATTATTCAACAAAAAGTGTCACCAATCTTAGGTTCAGCTTTAATTTCAGCAGAACACAGCAGTAGTTATAATTAAACTTGGAAGAAGAGTTCAATTCATCTTTCCACAGGTTTGTGATTTAAACTGCTCATTCTAAATCATTTTAAAATCCTGTCCTAGCCGTCATAAAATGATTAAACCATGTTCAACAAACCCCTAAACCTCAGTAAAAATCCAGTCTCAAATACAGAACATCCATTTGACAAGTGTTCTATATCCAAGTAATAGAATATAGCATAAATTTCAATATGAACCAGATCATTATATGAATGAGTGAATTGGTAATTACGCCTTTTGTAATTAGGTCAATCAACCAGTATTTTATTTCTTAGGTTCTTTACTCATCATCTTACTGACTGTAGTCAACTAATGCTGTTGTTCTGGGATTCCAATGAAAAAAATGAAACAGTCCATCCCCTTCTTGTATTCAGGTCTAGTAAGAAAATGTAATAAGGCACTTTTTATATCTATTAGTTAAAATGACTTATTACTGTTGTCAATTCTGGACATACTAATATCCATCTTCATAAGTCACAAGAATAGTTAACTGCTGTGGACAAACTGAGATGCAAAGCAAGGACTTCCCTGCAAGCTACAGAGAGACACGCTAAGATTGTCCAAGGAAGAAAGAACTAACCTCACCAGGACAGGCAAATTAAAGAGAAAAGGCCACAGGAAGGAAGACAGCACTCAGAAACACATATTGCCACATATCCTAGTGGTTTAATTACCCACCCTCAAAAATGTTTTGAACATAATGCCTCCAGTTTACTGAAAAATAATGGAGGAAGAGGCTTATGAAGAAGCTTAGTCCCAGGTAACATGACATGCTACAGAAGTGATGATCCATCTCCCTCCACCTTTCCACAAGTCATATGTTCTCCTACTTACAGGACAAAGTTTATATTAGTTGCTTTTTCTTTTTTGGTACGGGGATTGAACTTGGGTCCTTGCGCTTGCAAGGCAGGCGGCAGAACCACTGAGCCAAATCCCCAGTCCTCTATTAGTTTCTGAGTCTAACTAACTTTTAGAAAAAGTACAGAGGCCAAGCAGTATAAAATCCTGCCCCTGCTTCTTTCTGCAATGAACCAAGTCATCTTAATTTCTCTGACTTCGTCTTTTCTAGGTCTAACCTAGGGTCTTACATTCAGTAAATGCTCAATAAATAATTATTTGTTAAACTTATTCTCATAATCCCCGTTCCATCAGTAGACAGGTTTGAAAGTCACTTGGTTAGATAAGTAAACTCAGTTAAGCACAATTATTTTAAAGGTCCATTGTACCTTGGAAGTGTATCCAATACTGCAGAGAGGTGCTTTAGTAGCCTCTCCATCCATATGTGGCATTCCAGCAGACCTGCCCTAAAATTATATTCTTGTGGCAAGGAAAAATATTCACCCAAAGAAAAGAAGTAGATGAGCAAAAATTTGATAGAGAATAATAAAGGTGTACAAAGAAGGACATTTCAAGTATATCAACCCAACACCTAAGTCTGAAGTCAATACCCTGAGGAATGGGGGCCAAAACAATAATGAATGAAGAACTTTCTCTAAAGCTGCTGATCCTGGAAACAACTTCCTTTAAAGCCTGTGAAATAAATAGGTTCACCAAAGTGAGGAGTTCAGACAAAAGGCCGTGTGAGCAGAAAGCAGGAAAGAGGGTGCTTGGGTGTTTGCAGGGGAGAAGGCCGGGCAGACAGCCCCTTAGAACATGGAGAAGGTAGCCAAGGATGCCCTGATTTCAGAGAGCAAAGATGATACACAGAAGGGAAGAGAGGGCCTGTGAACACCCTGGGGGCAATAGTGCCTGGACAGGGAGGCCACGGTTATAGTCTGAACTGGCATGGAGGAATTTTCCATACGGTATGTGGAAACAGAGCATGGGAAAATCATGTTGTTGCTATCTTCATCTTAAACTAGTGTGGTTTGATAAAGCAAGAGTTATGTGCTTTGAGAATAATGTAACTTACACTAGTTGCTTTATAAGAAAAATGAAAGGCTGAGGTCTGAGGCATTTTCTCATTTTAATTCCATAAAATTCCACTCTAAAGAGCCGATTGATGACTTTATTTGATTACATATTTCCTCAATAAAGGCTTGAAGTAAAATAGATTTCATTTTGCTGATCAGGCTACACTTGAGTGTATGATTTCAGAAATAAAATAACGTGGAATTCACACCAGGTATTTTTATTGATTCATTTTAGAGGATAACTATTGTGTAATATCAACCATTTTTAAACCAGCTCTTAAAGGCCCTTTAGAGGATCTGAGAGGTCAAAATATTTTCATCTTAATACTGACACTATTTGCTTTTCCACCCTCATAAGTGAACAGTTTTCCAAAGGGCACGTGGTGTGTGGAATCACAAGATATAAGTATGGAAGTAGATATGAGAACCCGGGTGTAAGCCATTCAGTCAGAGAGAGATTTGCAAAACTGTGAACAATGCCTCTTTTCTCCCCGATTTTTAATTTTTGAAAGATCATTTTTCATAAACACTTATATTAACATTTAATGGATCTATTGTTTTAAATGAATAAATCAATAAAACTTTAAATTTCTCAGTTTCAATGGGGTAGAGGTAGAGACCGAGAATGGATAATGGACACTGAACTACAGTTGGGAGGAATTAGTTCTATAGCACTGTAGGCTAACTAGCTAAAACAATTAATTCTATATTTCAAACTAGAAAAAAAGGAATCCAAAGGTTCCCAATACATAGAAATAATAAATGCTTGAGTAAATGGAAATGCTAATTACCAGGCTTTGATTATTACACATTATATACATTTGCTGAATTATTATACTGTTTCCCATAAATATGTATAAATATGTCACTTATGAAATCTTTAAAAACTGATAGACATAAATCTCCCAAAAACGTATGTTTGAGGTCTTCAATAATATTGAAATTATAAAGGATCTTGAGGGGAAAATCTTTTTAAGCACAGTTCATCTTTTCCTTCCCAACCTGATCCACAGGTACCAGAAATGACTAAAGGACAAAAACCCAGTCATGTTAACCCGGCTTGGGATGACATGAAATCAGTTTTCTACAAAGATCAAAAAACAAAAATAAATAAATAAATATAGAACTAAAGGAAAAAGATAAAAGAAAACAAAAAAAAATTTTAAAGATCAAACAACATGTCTGTTCTGCTTTTCCCAATCAAGTTGTGTTTCTGAGATATATAGAAAGCATTTTTTTTTTAAATTAACAAGTTGTTGGGGGTGGTATTTGTTGGGTTTTGTTTTGTTTTGTTTTTGGCACTGTAGCATTAAGATTTTCATTTTTTCTGATATCATTTTTCCCCGTTAAGTTTATTGGTACATTTAAAGCAAACAATGCTGTTACATTCATCATTGGGATCTTGTACCCTTACATGATAGTCTTGGTTCTTATTTTTTTCCCATACCCCTTCCCTCCCTTCACCCCCTCCACCTTTCCCTATTGATATCAATTTTTGTCACAGTTTATGACTGAGTAAAAGAACCTCTAAACTCCAAAATACTCTTTGATTGCAGTAGTGTTTGCCTTAATGATGCAATGTTTCTTGAATCTTGCCAAGGTTACTAATGAAACCAATTTTAAAGTTCTCTCCTGCTTCCTCCTTTGTTGTGGAATGAATCCTTGATTCTGCTGACTGCTGATCCCCTTCATATGTAAAGTAGCATTTTAAAATTGGCCTCTGCCCTTCAGTACTGATGTGCCTTCACAAGCCACATAAGACTTTATTCAGTTGTTGCTGGTGGAGCTTCCCTGTATATAACTTGTAGCTGAGAAATTCAGGCAATGCGCTTCCTCTGGAGGGAGCCAAAGGCAAAAAAAATTAATAAATTCCTCCCTCAAACCCGATGTTCTCTAGAGTACATACCCCCACCTTGTAGAAGACAGTTCCTCCACACAGATAATCCATTTTCCTCTGCCCTACCTCCTGCCTGCTCTATTTATGAATCTTGCTCCAGCAATCATAACCTCTACTTGCTTATCTCTCTTTACTAACTACTTCCTTTACAAAACCCTGGCTCAGGAGTCTTACATCTCAACAAAATCCTTTGACCTCAATCAATTCTACTGAGAACACTGCCCCACCCCCTTCATAGTCAGGTTGATGGGGGAAAGTTTTAGACTTGCTGTCATCTCATTCCATATGTCCAACTTTTCCTATACAGTACATATTGTGACATCATTGAAAAATCTATTCTTGCTTTGGTTTCCAATGACCTCTTCATGCAAAGTTCAAAGGATTTTAAACCTTAATTCTTTTTTCTTGCCCTTCTATACATGAATCACTGCTCTACATTTCTATGGATTTGCTATGTTGCAAACATTCATGAAAGGCAAAAAACTGGCATGGTTTTGTCCCCATATGCAGGTATATACATAATATGTACTTCATGAACCTGTATTCACTGAATGGGTCAATAGATATATCAGAATGTGGTCATTCCAAAGCCTTCAGTGTGCTACCCACTCTGATTCTATCTCCACTAATAAGTTAAAAGTTCAAATGACTTCTTTGGCAAATGAGACATGAAA
Source organism: Fukomys damarensis (assembly GCF_012274545.1). Lineage (NCBI taxonomy): Eukaryota > Metazoa > Chordata > Mammalia > Rodentia > Bathyergidae > Fukomys > Fukomys damarensis. The sequence continues at coordinate 12,242,377 of NW_022900923.1, forward strand.
AGCACCAAATGGCTAATAAAACTATTAAAAAATGTTCAACATATCTGGCCATTAGAAAAATACAATTAAAACAACAATAAGATTCCATCTACACCAGAAAGAATGGCAATCATCAAGAAACCAGTACCGTATTGAGGATTTCTGCATCTATGTTCATTCAAGAGATTGACCTGTAGTGCTCTTTTGTGGTTGGGTCTCTCTGTGGTTTTGATATTAGGGTAATGCTTGCTTCCAGAAAGGATTTTGGAAGTACTGTTTCCCTTTGAATATCATTAGAGTTTGACAGGTAGTGGCATTAGATCTCCAAAGTTCTTGTAGAATTCAACAGTGAATAGATCAGGACCTGGATTTTTCTTCGTGGTACTTATTTTTTTATTACTTCTTCAATTTCATTGACTGATAATGGACTGTCTAGAATTTCTGTATCTTGTTGTTTTTTTTTTGGCATAACCAAGGATAGAACTCAGTAATTTGTGCTTGCCAGCCAGGTGCAACACCACTGAACTGTATCGCTGACCCTTAGAATTTCTGTATCTTCTTGATTCAAGTTTGGGAATTAGAGATGGTTGACAGATAAAATTCATGAAGTTATTCAGAAATGCAAACAACTTCAAAATCTTAAACCTACAGTATGTTTTTTAAAACGGTGACATAAACCACATTTAGTGGCTGATTGGATCATGGAGGTAGGTGACAGAAAGGAAAGACTCAGGTGACTGGTTTGAGTAACTGATTCAATGCAGGAATCATTTATGAAAAAAAGGATCCTAAGAAATAGGAGGCAAAGAAGAAAAGTTCATATGCAGAATACGCAAAGTTGTATCTTCGCCTTACATGTGTTTGGATTAGTAGAGCTTTCAATTTAGGTTTCATATCAGTAAATCTTCAGGACTTTTTTCTTTTTTTGGTACCAGGGATCGAACTCAGGACCTTGCGCTTGCAAGGCAGGCACAAGGCCAGTGAGCTAAATGCCCAGCCCCTCATATCAGTAAATCTGAGCAACAACACAGTCTGAGACAAAAAAAAAAAAAAAAAAAAGAAAAAAAAAAAAAAAAAAAAAAGAGCTTCCCCCAAAACCACTGCACTGTTGCTTGCTCCCCCATGATTCCTACCTCTACTCTTTTTCCTATTTGCAGCCTATAAGTTGGCCTTTTGTGCCAAGTGTCCTTCGTGTATCTGACCATCCAGTTTACAGATGAGAAAATCAAGGTAGAGAGATAGTAAATAGCTCACCCAAGAACAAACAACAAGCATATGGTCCTTTTACCTCATGACCCGTGTTCTTCACCACAATGCTGTACCACCTGGTTAAGAAATAGCAGCAATTCCTTTTCCTTTTAATAATTTAATAATTTTATTAGTACATATTTGCATTAAATAATGTTTACATTTCTTGTGTAGAGCTGGTACATGTATAAAACATAATTTAATTCCTGTTTTCACCCCCCTTCCCTCCTCCCCTTTGCCCCTCCCTCAATCTCTTGAACTCTCTCTCATTTTCTTATGAACCCATGCTTTTCAAAGACAGGCTCTCATTCAGTCAGACATAATGTGTAGATCAAGGAAACATGCTAAGAGATATTTACTCTCAAATTCTTTTAATCATGTTCTTTATTAGATGCAAAAGGCCTGTTTCGAACAGGTCTGAATAAATGCAAAAGAACTGAAGTCATCCCCTGTATATTATCAGATCATAGTGCAATCAAACTGGAGATCAATAGCACAAGAAACTGTAGGAACTTCACAAGCACAGGGAAACTGAACAACACTCTCCTAAACAATCAATGGATTACAGAGGAAATTAAAGAAGAAATTAGACAGCTTTTACAAATAAATGAAAATGCCAATACAACGTACAGGAATCTATGGGACACAATGAAAGCAATTCTATGGGGAAAAATTCATAACACTGAATGCCCACACTAGGAAAACAGAGAGGGCTCAAATAAACAACCTAATGAAGAAACTTAGACTCCTAGAAAAAGAAGATCAAGAAAAACCCAAAGCTCGAACAAGAGAGGAAATTATAAAGATACGAGCAGAAATCAATGCAATGGAAACTAAGAATATGATACAAAAAATAAATGAAACAAAGAGAGCTGGTTTTTTGAAAGAATAAATAAAATCGACAAACCCTTAGCTAATCTTATAATAAAAGGAAAGAAAAGGCTCAGATCCATGCAATCAGGAATGAAAAAGGCAAAGTCACAACAGATCCAAAAGAAATCCAGAGGATCATTAATACCTACTTTGAAAACCTGTACTCCAAAAAATGGAAAACACAGAAGAAATGGACAGATTTCTAGATACTTATGAATTACCAAAGTTAAAGGAAGAAGATAAAAACAATTTAAACACCCCAATTACAATCAGTGAAATTGAAAATGTAATTAAAAATTTACCAACAAAGAAAAGCCCAGGCCCTGATGGATTCACTGCTGAATTTTACAAGACATTTAGAGAAGAACTACTGACATTACTCTTCAAACTTTTCAATGAAATTGAAAGGGAGGCCATACTTCCAAATTCATTCCTGGAAGCAAGTATCACTTTGATTCCCAAACCAGGGAAAGACCCAACTAAAAAAGAGAACTATAGGCCAATCTCCTTAATGAATATAGATGTAAAAATCCTTAATAAGATACTAGCAAATAGAATACATAGGATTATCAAGAAGATAATACATCCTGACCAAGTCGGATTTATTCCAGGGATGCAAGAGTGGTTCAACATACGTAAGTCAATAAATGTAATACATTATATTAACAAAGTCAAGGACAAAAACCATATGATCCTCTCACTAGATGCAGAAAAAGCATTCGACAAAATTCAACACCCACTCATGATAAAAACCCTGCAAAAAATTGGAATAGATGGTCTATACCTCAACTTAATAAAGGCTATCTATGAAAAACCAAAAAAAACCAACCCAACATCATATGAAATGGCCAAAAACTGAAAACCATCATGTTAAAATCAGGAACAAGACAAGGATGCCCACTATCACCGCTCCTCTTTAATATAGTTCTGGAAACATTAGCCACAGCAATCAGACAAGAGAAAAAAATTAAAGCAATAAAGATAGGAAAGGAAGAAGTTAAACTGTCATTATTTGCTGATGATATGATACTCTACATTGAAGACCCAAAAAACTCCACCAAAAGACTTCTAGACTTAATTGACAGATTCAGTAGAGTGCTGGATACAAGGTGAACACCCAAAAATCAATAGCCTTCTTATACACAAATAACAGACTCACAGAGAGAGAAATTAGGGAAAAAATTCCTTTTACAATAGCATCCCAAAAAATGAAGTATCTAGGAATCAATCTAACAAAAGAAGCAAAAGATCTCTACACTGAAAACTACAGCACTCTGAAAAAAGAAATTGAAGAGGATATTAAAAATAGAAAAATGCCCCCTGCTCCTGGGTAGGAAGAATCAACATAGTGAAAATGGCCATACTACCAAAACTGCTACACAGATTCAATGCAATGCCAATTGAAATTCCAACACTATATTGCAAAGAACTAGAAAAAAGTATCCAAAAATTCATTTGGAACCATAAGAGACCTAGAATAGCAAAAGCCATCCTAGGCAACAGACACATGGCACCAGGTATAACAATTCCCAATTTGAAATTATACTACAAAGCCACTATAATAAAAACAGCCTGGTACTGGCAAAGAAACAGGCCTGAGGATCAGTGGAACAGACTGGAAGGCACAAAAACAACTCCAGATGTACTCAGCTATGTCATCTCTGACAAAGGAGATGACCATGCCCACTGGAGGAAAGATAGCCTCTTTAATAAATAGTGTTGGAAAAACTGGATCTCAACCTGCCAAAGATTAAAACTAGACCCTTATCTTTCACCATGCACTAAATTAAAATCCAAGTGGATTAAAGATCTAAATATTAAAACAGAAACACTAAACTTGCTGGAAGGTAAGTTAGGCAGAACTCTGGAAGACATTGGCATAGGAAAAGACTTTTATGAACAAATCCTCAGTAGCATGGGAACTAGCAGATAGAATCAACAACTGGGATCTCATCTTATTAAAAAGCTTCTGTACTGCAAAAGAAACCATCAGCAGAACTAAGAGACAACCTACAATGTGGGAAAAACATTTTACCAGCTGCTCCTCTGACAAAGGACTATTACCTAAAATATATAAAGAACTCAAAACAATCAGCCCCTCCCAAATATAAAGACCCGATTCAAAAATGGGCATCCAAAATGAACAGACATTTCTCAGACAAAGAAGCAAAACCAGCAAGTAAATATATGAAAAAATGTTCCATGTCACTGGTCATTCGAGAGATGCAGATGAAAACAACACTGAGATTCCACCTCACCCCACAAAGAATGGCTGCTATCAAGAAATAACACAATAACAAATATTGGTGGGGTTGTGGGGAGAAAGGTACCCTTCTCCATTGTTGGTGGGAGTGCAGACTGGTGCAACCACTATGGAAATCAATATGGAGATACCTCAAAGAGCTTGGACTAGAGGTTCCATTTGACCCAGCTATCCCTCCGCTGGGTATCTTTCCAAAAGAACTAAAAGAATTATATCACAGTGATGTATGTGCACCCATGTTTATAGCGGCACAGTTTGTAATAGCTAAAACTTGGAAACAGCCCATTTGTCCATCAGTTGGAAACTGGATAAAGAAGGTGTGGTTTTTCTATAAAATGGAATATTACTCAGCCATAAAGAAAGAGAATATAGATTCATTCATAGGAAAATGGATACATATTGAAGATATACTCCTAAGTGAAATAAATAAGCCACACATGTATAAATACCAAATAGCTTCTCTGGTGTGAATAAACTGCAATAATACATAAGATCCTAATAAGATTACTGAGATGGTGAAATGGGAAGAAAGGGGCTAAAGGTGTAGGGAAGGTGGGATGGATAGGGGAAGAGTAATAAGGGAAAAGAAAAAAATGTGAGATAAAAGATGGAAATAAAGTGCTTGTAGATGGGGAGGGGGTGAAGGGAGGGCAGGGACAAGGGGAAAAAATGAGAACCAAGACCTGTCATGTAGCGGTACGAGACCCCAACAATGAATGTAACTGTACTGTATCCCTAAAATGTACCAATAAACTCAATTAGAGTTGGGAAAAAAAAAGGGCCTGTTTCAATACTAGAATTACCCAATATCCATGATGGGATCACCTAAGTAGCCTATCCTAAAGGAATGAATTTCTCCCTGTCTTCTCTTTCCTATTCTACTCCAAAGTGTCACTGTGGTTCATTACACAAGAGAGTAGTACAATTATATCAACCCCTAGTGGAACTGCTTTGAGAATCTGCAAACCAGAGTATATATTCTGGGGCTTCCCAATTCTCAAGTGTCACAGAACCATCAGCTTCTGATAACTGCATTAAGGATCTAGACCTGTGGTTCAGATGAAAGACAAGCTTCATAAAGAAATAACATTGCCAGTGAGATGTGAATAAATTGAAGATTACAAGAAGCTGAGGCACTCAAATTATTCTAGCTAATAGGCTGCTTATACACAATGGATTGAAGGGACAGCTGCAGGTGCAAACCAAGAAGTAAACAGATCTCTAAATAAGTAAAGAGTTGGGAGCACTAGCCACAGGAGCACAGGTTTCAGAATAAATTATTAAAGCCTTCACTGGTCTACAGTCAAAAGAATGACTGATTTCTAAGTGAAGACATCTTATCCTGAGCGCTGCTCTTTTAAGGCAAAAAAAAATAGACTCATTATTCTTCCAACTCTTTTTTCATTGCTAGTGAAAAATGAAACAATTCTGTTGCTTTGTAATTGATGTGTCCGACACTAAAATTTCATTCTTTCTACTGCCATCCTTTGAAATGCACAGCATGGGAAGAAGACCATCTTGACAAGTAAAATAGCATGTTTTGACATGAAGCCATTGCACTATATAAGATATAGAGCATTTCTACTGGAACAAAATACAGTTTCAGCTGAAAGTTTACCATGTTTTGAGTTTCACTCTGAATACTTTTAAGACAATAGTTAAGACAGGAAGTTGGTTAACCTTTGCTTTTTTCCCAGAATGCAATACAAACTATTTACCAAAAAATTTTAAAAGGCAAAGGGTTCATAGAATTCTTGACACATAATAAATGTTCAATTTGTTGATCTGAATTATATCTACATACATATACCCACTGATCTGAATTATATCTACACATAAATATAACCAAGCACAGAATATATGCAGATACGTAATCAGTCCAACACCATGAGCTCCACTTTATTTTTCCTCTCCCCAACAAACTCCTGACAAAATTATTAGTGTCACTTCAATGTAGATAGTACATTTTATATGGATTTAAGAGATATTTACGGAGCACTTACGTTTCATCAGACACAGTTCATAGTATAGATAGAACAGTGAACAAAACACAGGAGAACCGTACTCAGTGGAGCTTATTTCTATATAGCGTGACATACACAGTACCAAGAATGAAATAAATAAGCAAGGTAGTTTCATATAATGTTAGTGATATGGTGACAATAAAACAGAGTGGTAGCTCAGGTGTGCAGAAGGAAAAGCTATGTTAGATGTGATCACCACAGAAGGCCTCTCTGAGAAAATAACATTCAAATGAGTCCTAAATGATAAGAAACAATGAAGCATTAAAAAGTTAATTTTTTTTTAAGTGGTGGGGTTTGGAAAACCAGGTATAACAGAATTCAATTTGGCTGCTTAAAACAGAAGAGCAAATAACATGAGCTGCCCAAAGAACGGGTTCTTTTTCTCATAGTGCGGCTACAATGCCAGCAGGGACCCAAGTTCCTCAGTGTTTTCCCTCTGCCACCCCTGTTGTGTTGTTTTGCTCCTAAGCTTGCCAGAGGCTTCATTAGTACAGCAGTACAGCAGTGTTCTCATGAAGACAAATGGAGCAGTGCAAAGGGCCCAGCCAGCCTACTCAGTTCCCTCAGATCAGGAAATAGAGCTTTCTCAGAAGCCCTGCCCATAAACCTTCACTTACAGCCACTCTGAACACGGTCCCACCGCTACCACAAAGCTTGGTAAAACTGTTAGGTAGTCAGCTTTCTGTTTCTACAGTAAAGACCTGAAATAACTGCTCTTTAAGGAGAAAAGATTTATTTTGGCTCTCAGTTTCAGTCCATCATCTTCTGGCCCTATTTTGGACCATCCATCACAGCAGGATCTTGTGGGGCAGTAAAGCCACTGATGTGATGGCTGGGAGCAAAAGAGAAAAAAGAAGATGAGCTCTCACAACCCCTTTAAGGGTACAACCCCCCCAAGACCTAAAGACCTTGCAAAAGGCCCCACTTCTTAAACGTCCCACCACTTCCCAAATCACCATGCTGAAGTCTGAGCCTTTACCAAACAGGCCTTGTGGGGTATTCCAGATCCAAAGTACAGCAGAAACTTTCACGATTTTAACTAGTACAGGCCTTTGAAAAACTGTGTTACTAAGAAGGAAGACTGAATGGAAAATGATCTCCAATAAGCAGCATCTGTGGAGGCATTTTAGGCAGGGGCAATAGCAGGTGCAGAGTCCCAGATAGGACAGCAGGCTTGACTTGTAAAACACAAGATGGGAGCGGAGGAAACACGGGAGAGCACAGGCCAGAAATTCTGTTGGCAAAATATAAGCACTACAGGCACATAGGGCTCACCAGGTCCTCACTGTGGGAGACAGAGAAGCACTTTTTATCCTTCCCCACTGCCCTGTGGGGTGGGGTGTTGCCTTCATTTTACAAAATAAGAAAGAAATCCCATAGGTTAAGTACCTACATTCAACTCACAAAATGAGGAATGACAGGGGCACAACTAGGAACCAGCTTGATCTGCTCTGATGCTTGGAACCCCTGCTTCTGCCCCATCACATTCCTGCTTCCACAGGAAGCACTGAACCTACAGAACGCATTCTTCCACATCTATTCTTGTTATTTTCACTGTGATATTCACCTATGTTCACAAGAAGCTCTTCCTTATTTGTTCTAACACTTCCATTTATCTGGAAGTTCTAGAGAGAGACTGCCATGTGTCTGTCTCTTCACCTGCCTAATAGGTACGAAAAGAAAATCATTCATAAAACTGAAACTAAATGTATCTCCTGCTGTGACCGAGGTTTGTGGATGTGAAAATGCATATTAGTGGGAAAATAAATACTACAATTCTCCTCTGGGAAAGGAGAGCAGACTAAGTCAAAATTTCAAAGCTCCTGCCAAGTCTTAGTGCTGAAACATTAATGAGCTTCTGAATTTGCAAAGGTGGGCTGAGAGCCTAAGGATGTTTGAGAGTTACATTGCTTGGCATAATGAAGGAAAGGTAATTGAGTTTCCTGAGGAATCAGAGAATAAAGAGGTCTAGGAAAATGGAGAAAGGCAGAAATCTACAAAGACAGCCGTTGTCTAACTTCACATGACATCTATTATGATTTCTACATTACTAGCAACACTGGCACCTAACGCCTGACACAAAACTAGTCCTGATCTCTCCTGCGGTGGAAAGTGCAGGAAGGGAGTAAGGATTCTGTAGGTGACTCCGGAGGGCAGGCAGTGGGGAAATGTTCCCAGATCACATCCTGGACAGACCATAATTTGACAGTCCTGTAAGATTAAAAGGAGAGAGTGAATCTGAAAGAACCTCTGGAGGCCTGGCAGGTACTCTCCAGGGCTAGAAAAGTGGAAAGGTGGGGCTGTTTGCTTACCTTCTCACCCAGGGTTTTAGCAACTGCTTTCAGTGAACCTCATTCTCTCCCCTCGGCCCTCAATACCACCTCCCACAACCAGAGCCTCAAAGCAGAGTTAAATGCAAATGCAGCTGGCAAAGCACAGCTGGTGTAATTCAACTGCAAGCTGCCAAGCATGACAGGCTATTTTCACTGCAGTTAAAAAGGTCTGTTTCCCCCAAGAGTTTTCTTCTCTGGGGCCCTGCGGCTTTCAGTGTGAACTTCAAACTCATTTAACTGTGTAACAAAGAGCTTCTGACTGGCCCCTGCCTATATTCTTGTGTCACCTCATGCCATTCTCAGCATGTCCCCTGAGCACCAGTAGGACTCAGTGACTTACAGCTTCTCTATGCGCAAAGCTGTTACAGTCTCTTCCACCTTGAAACATGCCATTCCCTTCAAATGTCTTCTCTTCCACATTACACCTGTCCTCCTGAGACTAGCTTACATGTGACCTTCAGCAGCCAATCGCAGCAGCACTTCCTGCAGGAAGCCCTGCCCTGCCTTCACTTAGGCTTCAGCACTCGCCGCCTTCCCCGGCATCTGTGCGTACCTTTATCCTGGCATGCATGGGGTACTGTAATTACTATGGGTTAGACGCCGCTTCTTCTGCAAGGTTCATGCGTTGGGGCTCCGTCTTCAGCGCAAGAATGCTGAAAAGTGGAATTTTAAGAGATGGGGTGTAGCGGGAGGTCCTTTGTCACTACAGCATTGCCCTAGGAAGCAAATACTCATCTCCTGGAGTGAATCTTCCAGAGAGGGAGTAATCATACAAGTCTAAACTCAACTCCCGAGTCATTCTCTGGCTTCCTGTAGGAGGATGTGATCTTTCCCTGCCCCCACACACTCCAACCACTGCTGTGGCCACAAGGCAGTACAAAGAAGGCCTCACCAGAGCTGACCCAATGCCATGCTCTTGAATATCCAGAGTGGGGAGTTAAATAAACCTCTTTTGTTTATAAAGTTGGCTGTCTCGGGTATTTCATTATAGTAACAACAATGAACTAATAACAGTAATCATTAATTCTCTTCTCCCACTCCCTCAATAGATATATCCAGGCTTGCAACTAAATCGTTCAATAAATTATTGTCAAATGTATGGCTTTAAATTTTTTTCCAAAGAACTAAAAGATAATCAATTGTAAGTGTGCCCAAGTGAAGTATACTTCACATAGCAAGCAAGAGTACTTATTCCAAATCCTGCTTTTTTCTTCAATACATGTCTCTGGCTCTTCTGGCCTCTATCCAGACCCTCATACTGCTCCTTTCCAGTTAAGCCAAAAACAGACATCACACCAAAAAATATGAATGTTAACTGACATGTACTAGTACTTTTTCATCTCACAGATATGTATTCTGTTGCTTTTCTACATGAGACATGAAGCTAAGCCCTTGTGATATACTAGGAAACAAAACCAACATTACTTCTACTCTAGGGAAGTTAAAGAATGAATACATATCTAAGTAATTTTAACTGTGTAAGTGTCTTGTAGTGAAAATGACAGAGCATGATAACAGAGTTTAAGAGTTTAATAGAGGAACCAAACCTATCTATTTGGGGTCAAAGGATGACAGCTTTCTTAGTATAAGTGATATAGATTAGAGTACTTTTCAATTTGGAGTAGTAGCCCCAGCAACAGTATGTGAATATGTGGGTTACAGGATTATAAAAGTAAGATTTACAAACAGAGATAACAGCCTGTGAGCAAAGTGAAAGAGTTCAGAGTTTCAAGAACTGAGAAGGGAACAGGTGGCAGAGCTGAAAGTTCCTGCTGCAGTAAGTCTGAACCAGTTGAAGGGCACCTGGCTGACCAATAAATTAGACCCTTGGTGAACTGGCCAGAGCAAGACTAATAAATGAGCTACATCTGTGGGAGCAGTGTTTCTGAGGTGAAAGAGTGAAGTAATGCTACATGGAAACTGCCACCAATTACTTTTTTTTTGGTACTGGGGATCAAAGCTGGAACCTTGTACATGCAAGGCAGGCAGTGGAACCACTGAGCTAGATCCCCGGCCCACCAATTACTATTATAGAGCCAGAATCTGCACACTGGCTAAGTGAAGGGACAGTCTAGGCTGAAGCACTGTAAAGAAATATATCCAAAGATTATAGCCAGCTAATAAAGCCTGTACTGCTACTCAAGGCACATTAATTCAGAATGGGCATAAATGTTGTTAGATCATTTTTAATTTTTATTTCCTATTTATAAAGATCTGGAAGTTTTGTTTTACTTCTAAATCTAAATATCACAGCGCTGAAGGGTCCTATTTTTTAATCATATAAAATAACTAGTACTTTCTAAAAGCTGGTGGCATCAAAAATCTGAAACTAGAGGTCAGATCTCTTAGCTATGATGCCTACCTAAGAATCACCTCAAACCTTAAAGCACAATAAAATGGTGAGAGTTATTCCAGCTGCACAGATATTATTGGTATGTCAACTTCTATAAGAGTATGAACTGTACCAAATAAACAACAACTAATAAAAAGCTTAGGATGTGTAACTTATGTAACTTGATATTTTCTTTATGTAAGGAAAATCTGTTTTCAGCTGAAATGGTAGAGTACAACCAGCTTTTAATACATCTTATAAGTGACTCAGGAGCTAAATACATACATAATCCTTTCAGCTATATGCCTCAATTACATTTATCATATTATAGTCACCTATTGCACAGTTAATCACTCCTCTGTATTGTTAACCTGAAGTTTAAAATATTCGTGCTTTCGGAATATATCGATTACTTTTTGCACTTCTTTCATTTGAAAGGATCTTTAGAACATCAATGGTTGGAAAGATAACGGATGCCACGTTCATGATGCTGTAAATCATTGTGACTCCTAAATGCAATGATTGGTTGTTACTACAAATTTCAAAACCACAACTATACGTGACTATCACAATGAAAGTGGGAGTTCATTCTATAAAGTATCTGTAGGCTGCATGGCATTTTCCGGTTTGCCTTGATTTTGTAAAACAAAACAAAAGACCTTGAAAATAATTAATCATATAAAGTAGTAAGGCTGAAGCTCACTGATATGACAATATGTTCATGTTTTTATAACACTGTGAAGCATTCATGAAAGACAGAAAAGTTATTGCCTTCACCCAATTTATATATATATATTTATAGGCGTATACATATGCACTAAAAGCCATCCTAATCTTCATGTACCTGCATCCCTCTGAACTTTACAATATATGCAATCAAGACTTAGATCAGATTTTACAAGAGGCATAAGTGTTTGGTTGAATGTTTTAAGCCTATATTTAATTAGAGAGCTCTCAATAAAAACTCAAATTCAGATTAGGTTTCAGTGCTCAATGTTTATTAATTTAGTTGCTGTTTAAAAGGGAATGTGTAAGCATCTTGATAAATAAATTTAGCTGCTGTCACTTCTTAAAAAGAACAAGTGCAATTAAAAGAGAAAAAGGAAACAGATAAGGAGATGAGAGGAAAACACTCATGAAACCTGGATGCTATCAGGGCCTTTGTGCACTACTAAGTTTGCTCTCCCAGGAGCAGCAAAGGACTCAAGATTCACTTGATTATAGCACAAGGCTACTGTTAAAGGGACTAAGCAAAACCCAAATCACCAAGAATGAAAGTCTAAATATTCAGAGATATGAAAGAGGTTAACTGGCAGATTTTCTAGGAAAAAAAAAAAGAGAGAGAATCTAACTTTCTATTTAACACAAGCAGGAGCAACACTGGAGGGACCAGGGAGAAGAAAGAGTTCAACAGCTGTGGTTGTCAGTGATGTCTGGGTCATGTCTATGTGAAGCACACATGGATAGGGAAAACGTAAGTAAATGAGGAAGACAGGACCAAAGAGAAACTACTTCTAGCGCCATGAACTTTCTGAATGATGTACTTGTTCACTTGCTCATATTGAAAGAGTGTGAATCATGTGGCAGGCACTGTCTCTGAATATGACTGAAAATATCTGCTCATATGAAGTTTGTATTCTTGTGAAGAGTGACAAACATACTAATAAATTTGGGGGAGAGTAATCAGTCCTATAGGAAACATCTCTCAGCCTGTTCATTCACTTAAAGATGAATGCGGTATACCAGGTCCTGTGCTGACTACTGGGATTATACGAGGGTAACTAAGATGCTCGATTTGGGAGTCAGATGCAAATAAATGGTAAATGAAGCTACATAAATTTATGAGGCTACTCAGAGGGTGTATAAAAATGAAAGGAAGGAGGGAAAGGAGCCCAGAAATACAAACATGGTAGGGGAAATCTAGAAGAGTAAAGTGTCACAGAAGTCCCAGGATTTATCACATGGAGATTATTCCGTGTTCTCAGCTAGACAAGTTTCAAATGGTTAAGTCCCTGAAGACCAGACTGCAGTGGGTAGGTGCTATGATGGAAGGAAGCAGAGAATATAGACAATTTCATCTTTAATAATGACAGACTAATTCAAAGAGATGAAACAGATTTTTTTTTTTCAACTCTCCTTTTCTTCCTTGGTAAGAATGAAGAAACTTAGCTACATTTAAAGGCTGAAAGTGAAAATAGAGGTGAACAGACATAATAAGTAAAAAAGAACGGGCTCTAGACAGCAGGAGGAGACATCACTACTGGACACTGTGAGACAGGAAAACTCAGGATTTCAGAGGTGAGAACGAGGTGGGCAATTAACAGCTCAAAAATACACCTACTATTGGCCTCAAGCTATGGAAATTCCTGGCAAGACAGATTTTGTGGAGACAGCAAGGGGATGGGGGAGGGGGACAGAGGGAGGAAAGAGGAAGGGAAAGTAAAAAAGATCACGATGCAGTATGTGCATGTACCAATATTCCATGATGAATATATACATTATGTATTGCAAACATACACTAATAAAAAATTTTTAAAGATTCAGTGCAATCAAGGAAGACACCAAATATTGACTGATTTTTTTTCAAGTTGCATTATATTATCTTAGTTGACAAGTGACAAAAGTGAATGGGTATGAAGGAGGGCAGAATACAGCTTATATTTGATCATTAAATTTATTTACAAAGGAATATATAAAATTTATACAACTAAACAATAAATATTTGGATGGTTGGGGCCATAGATCTCAGTCGTAAAGTGCCTGCCTGCCTAGCATGATCAAGATGTTGGGGTGGATCCCCAGCAGAACAAAAATAGAAACAAACAAACAAAACGTGGATAACACAATGACTCATACTGTTTTTAAATTAATACTATTTCATTAATCACTCCAAGTCCAGGAGTGAAAACCTGGACGTGCAGATACGGTATTTCTGAATCAACAGCCTTGGTGACCTAAGAGGGCTGTGTAAGTGGCCGTACCTACATGTGCACATCTCTACAGAAAAGTAAGGAATTCAGGACAAGAGTTATCTTCTGTGACATGAATTCCAGCAACCTAATTCCAGTGCACTGCTTCACTTCACTGTGTCCCACGTTTTCCCTTTTTAAATGACAAATACTACCTGCCTTCCTGGAAATCCTCAAGGATACTGCAGATTTGAATGCAGTATACATTTAAAGTTTCTCTCTGGGTAAAACGGAAAAAGCTGAGAGCATGGAAGACTTTTACTGAACTGGAGAATTTCCTGGGCCATGAGGCACAGGGTCACATACTGGTGTGTTCCCTTCGCGTTCACGAAGAAAAAACTTTTAAAAGGTGCATATTTATATAGGGTTCTTTCAGAAGCATTTATTTCACCTGAGTCATTTGTTCCAGTATGCATGACTAATACCCACCCTAATTATAGAGAGATCAAAGTCACTCTGCCTGAACATGCATGTAAGTCTGGTAACTCCCTCTGAGTACTCATTGTGTGAAAGGGCATTTTCATCCTTTGGTTTACCCAGAATGTAAGCCCTCTATTTACTGAGTATCTGTTCAATCAATGGAGCCTTCATATTTTGTCTGTACCCTGTCAATTCTTGGAGGCAGTTAGTTCCTAGAGTCTGGAAATCATATCAGTCATGGTTTTCTGTACATTTGAGAATTCAAAATAATCTTTGCTGATGTTTGTGTTTACTTAATGTGCTATTTGTCAAATAAGATGTGAGCATCTGCTTCATAAAATCTGTTACTGATGGGCAAGGTGACTCGAGAATACCTTAGGTCATTCAACTTTATTTTCTGTTGAGATAAAATTCATGTAACATAAAATTAACAATATTAAAATGAACAACTCAACACCACATAGTGCATTTATAATGCTGTACAACCTATCTAGCACCAAAACATTTTCAACACTCCAGAAGGAAACACCCATAAACAGTTGCTCTCCCCTTCCCACATCCCTGGCAACCACCAATCTGTATTCTGTTTATTTTGAATAATTTTTATAAACAGAATGATGCAACATGTGGTCATGTATACCCACGGTTTTCAAAATTAGTATAATGTACACAAGTTCCATGTTATAGCATGCATCAGCTTTTCATTCTTTTCATGAGAGAAAAATACTATACTGTTTGGACAAGTCACAACTCAATTATTCTTCCACTAATGAACACCTGACCTGTTTCTACCTTTTGGCCATTAAAAAGTGTTACTATGGATCTACACATACATGTATTTATTATTTTTTTCTCATTGAGTTTATTGGTACATTTTAGGGATACAGTACAATTACATTCATCATTGGGATCTTGTACCTTTACATGACAGGTCTTGGTTCTCATTTTTTCCCCTTGTTCCTACCCTCCCTTCACCCCAGCCTCCCTTCCCTATTTACAAATACTTTGTTTCCATTTTATCATTTTCTCATATTTTTTTCTTTGCCCTTATTTCCTTTAGCCTAACCTTCCCACTTCCCCTACACCTTTAGCTCTTTTCTTCCTATTTAACATTATCAATTATATCATTAGGATCTTATGTACCATTATAGATTTTTACACCAGAGAAACTATTTGGTATTTATACATGTGTGACTTATTTATTTCACTTAGAAATATATCCTGAATATGTATCCATTTTCCTATGAATGACTCTAATTTCTCATTCTTTCTGGCCATACAGATTCAATGCAATGCTGATTGAAATTCCAAAACCATATTTCACAGAACTAGAAAAGATAATCCAAAAATTCATTTGGAATCAGAAGAGAACTAGAATAGCAAAAGCCTTCCAAGGCAACAGACACATGGCAGTAGATATAACAATTCCCAATTTGAAACTATACTACAAAGCCACTGTGATAAAAACAGCATGGTACTGGCAAAGAAACAGACCTGAGGATCAGTGGAACAGACTGGAAGACACAAAAACAACTCCAGATGTACTCAGCTCCTCATCTTTGACAAAGGAGCTGACCATCCCCACTGGAGGAAAGATAGCCTCTTTAATCAATGGTGCTGGAAAAACTGGATCTCAACCTGCCAAAGATTAAAACTAGACCCTTCTCTCACCATGCACTAAATTAAAATCCAAGTGGATTAAAGATCTAAATATTAAAACAGAAACACTAAACTTGCTGGAAGATAAGTTAGGCAGAACTCTGGAAGGCATTGGCATAGGAAAAGACTTTATGAACAAATCCTCAGTAGCACGGGAACTAGCAGAAAGAATCAACAGCTGGGACCTCATCTTATTAAAAAGCTTCTGCACTGCAAAAGAAACCATCAACAGAACTAAAGGACAACCTACAACATGGGAAAAAATTTTTACCAGCTGCTCCTCAGACAAAGAACTATTATCTAGAATATATAAAGAACTGAAAAAATCAGACCCCTCAAATACAAAGACCCGATTCAAAAATGGGCAACTGAAATGAACAGACATTTCTCAGACAAAAAAGTAAAAGCATCAAGTAAATATATGAAAAAATGTTCCACGTACATGTATTTAAATACCAATTTTCAGTTAATGGGATAGATATGTGATAGTGGAATTCCTGGGTCATATAATATTCTACAGTTAACTTTTTGAAGCACTGCTTTCTGCAGTAGCCACACCATTCTACATTCCCATCAGCAATGCAGAAGGATTCCGATTTCTCTGTATCCTTGCTAACATTTATTTTCCATTTTCCTGGATAATGCCATCCTAGTGAATATGAGGTGGCACCTCATGGCTTTATTAACTTGCATTTCCTTGATGACTTATGATATGGACCATCTTTTCACACACCTGTTGGCAATCTGTATAGCTTCTTTGGAGAAATGTGCACTCAAGCCCTTTG
This sequence comes from Fukomys damarensis, assembly GCF_012274545.1. NCBI lineage: Eukaryota > Metazoa > Chordata > Mammalia > Rodentia > Bathyergidae > Fukomys > Fukomys damarensis. The sequence goes on from NW_022900923.1 coordinate 12,259,262, forward strand.
CCCTTTTTTTCATTGCGGTTTGTCCATCAGTCATTTGTAAGCAAGGCACTCCAAAACTCCTCTCTAAACGCACTCCTTTAAGGAGATAAGATACAAAACAAGACATTAACAACACAGTGGTTAGAAAGCTACATTGTGAAACCAGACATCTTGGGTTCACTCTGCAACTTAGTTGGCACGTTCAGTTGTCTGACAAAGCCACCTCTCTGAGCCATAAGATCTTTATCTACAAAGTGAAATAATTTACAGCAAAACCATATGGATGGACAGTTAAGCATCAAATAATTTAGTGTAACTTTAAACAATATCTGACACACAGTAAAATTATGTTTTAAAAATCAGTAAATGTATGCATGGAATTGCATACACATTCCCACAAAGATGAGGGAAATGAATGAATTCTGCCAGATTCAGACGTGCATGTATCAGAATGTCAGAGGAGAAGTTATAGTACTTTGACTCCCTGGGAAGACTGAAATGTTCTCAAAATAATGAAAAGCATTACACAAAAAATTTGGTATTTTATGCCTTTTAGCATGAATGTAAAAGAATTCTTAAATTTTTGCAAAGAAGGCAGAACACACATCTGTGAAGAACATTTGGTGATACAGACACTGAACAACAACCAAACCGTCTGGCTCGTCAGACATTTCTCAGAATAAAGAGGATGGAAAAAGTGTACAGGCTATTGTATTTTATAATGTGATTTCTTTGGAATGCCTATTTCTCACTGCAAAGAAAATAAGCCATGGTACAATGCCAAGAAGTATCAACACTCATTCCATTCCATACACAGAAAAAGAATCACTGTACACAAAGGAATCATGTTAAGCAGACTACCTGCTCAGGGCTAAAAGTCATGTGTACCATTCTGACAAACCTCTCTCATGGAAATAGCGCTCTGCATCATCTTTAGAAAGGAGGCCCAGTTATACATACGACTCCAACCCAAGGTCAACTGTAAAAGGCCCCAGTGCCCCAGTGCTACCATACACTTGACAGGTAAAGGATTTTCCAGAGTAAGGAATCAATAGCCTACTGATACCCTAATCCAATTATGCTTTCATTTCTAATATACAACTTCATAACTATAATTCTTTCTGTCATTTTAATAAAAATTGAAGTCCTCGCTTCACTTGATCCTTTAGGGAACCTAGATTTTCTAAGAAGCTTATGTGTTCTTCCCTCAAATCCCCTCCACCCACCAAACTGAAACCATGACACATAGATAGCACTCCATGAGCTAAGCAAAGGGTAGGTGCCAAGGAACTACAGTCGTGGCTAAGTTCATGGTTATTTTCAATATTGGAATGAATAAACAGGATGGAAGAGGTGGTCATTTATTAGTAAATCAAAAGGAAAAATGACACAGTAAATTTACCAAGTACAGAAAAGAAAAATTAGTAAAAGTAGTTACACAGCAAAAGATTTTCTTCCCCTGAAAAACCTCTAATAATATTTGTGAAATTGGCAAGGTTAATAGTGGAACAATTCAAATACAAAATAATGTTCCTGGAGCAGCAGCTACATAGAAAAAAGTCCTGAATGTGCCACCAAATCATTCCTGTTTGTCCCAGATCACAATTGAAGGAGCATCATTAAGAAGCAGATTAGCAATGCACAGCTAGGGTGTCTGAGCTTTCAGAGTCAGCTCTAAAGTATCACAAGAAACTTTAGACCTAAAATGAATTTTAATCTCACTTTCACTAGAAGTTGCTGTAGCTTGATTCTGGGTATTGAATCACTTTTGTTTTCTGATCATTATAGAAAATATAGAAACAAAAAACAATATAAAGGAGAAAAAAGAATCTGATAAATTGCATTTTATTATATTAGTACATGTTAATATTACATAATTGTGGGGTTTGTTTTGAGAAGTTAGTATGTGCAGATAAACTAAAAAACTATTTTGGTAGAATTTCTCATTATCAAAGGCCAGAATTATATACTTTGCATTATTCCTAAAATTTAAAAATTTCCCCCTGGTACCAGGGATTGAAATCAGGACCTTATGCTTGCCAGGCAGGCATGGCCCCTGTGAACTACATCTCCAGCCACTAAACTTAAAATTTTAGCATAATGATTTTCCCTAATTCCCCAGAAATATGTCCAATTAAAAATATCAGGTTGTTATGTAGTATATATAACATTCAACTAACATTGTGCCATGGTTAGTCCCCATATTATTAAGAATGCCTAACGATTACATGTAATTACCTACATTTTATCATTTATTTAAATGCTTCCACCTTACTCATATTTTCACTATTTAAAAAGTACAATTACTTGTTCCACCAAGCAAGTGAATCATGGATTAGTAATTTTGTAACTCTCAATAAATATTTCTAAATTTTCGGCCTTGAAATATAAATCATTTTATTCAAATACAATAGTAAATATGAGTACTTGCCTTAATAAACTCTTGCTAATACCTGAGCATTTCTTGTTATTTTTCCCTGAGCATAATCTCACTATTTGTCTTCTTCGACAAATAGTGAAATTAAATACTTTTTTCATGTATTTATAGGCACATTATGATATTTTTTCTTGTAAAGTTTTTATACAATACATTCTATCTTGTTTATTCAATTTTCTAAATGAACACTAAATTACTCAGAAAATGCTTCCAAAAACTTAATTTTCAAATTACTAGTGGTACATCAATTATAGGGTCTAAAAGGACACATGACATAAAATACTTTCAACAATTACTAGTTATTAATTATATCTGCCTTTTCCATCATTCTTTTACCTGGTAATTATCTTATAAATCAAAATAGGGCTTTAATCACCAGCTCATAGAAATCTGCTACTTTTAGAATTAGAAATGTCTAAAATACTATACTTTCTAAGGTCAAATAAATATTATATGCCTTGGTGAGAGGGTAGGTTTATACAAATACATATAGGTTCATCAAATTATCCATCCTACTGCTTGTAAGTATCCCTAAATTTGTATTATTTTTTGTGTTTTGTTTTGTTTTTCTAAAACAGGGTCTTGCTACGTCATTCCGGTTGGCCTTGAACTCACAGTGATCCTCCTGCTTCAGCCTCCCAAGTGCTTGCGCTACCATGCCCAGTCAACTGTTTTGTTCTTTCAGATTTTAGAAAACAATTATCCACTTATTAAACAAAGGTCTTTTTCTGTAAATAACCTTTACAGTATAGAAATATTCTAAACTTTAAAAACACTTCACTTACCTGAGAGTTAAAAAAACACTAAATATTCATATCTGATTACTTTAGTTTGTACACTTTCCCTTCACAGATCTCAAAGTGCCTAATAAACTAGCAAGGCAGGCAAGGGGATTTGCAGGGTGTGCTTTCACTCTATGTGGAAGTACAGTATCCTCTAGTCCATTACCATTTTGCTGAATAACATTTACTAAGCAAAGTTTCAAACATTTATTGGAGATGCTCCAGGAAAACACAGGCAATCTACTGACACATGTGACTGTCAAGTGGGAGAATATGTCAATCACTTAATTACCAACTATTCATTCAGGAGAGCTTTAAAATGAATTGTAAATGAGACCTATGTAAATTTGCTGTGAATTTCAAATGTATTATACATACGCTATACAGAATAAAAACTTTTTTCAAAATATGTAATTTATTCAAAGGATTCTCCTATCTTCAACACACTTTGTCTAAAACAGCAATTTGTGTTGACCCAAGTTACCACATTTTCCATGGTCCTTTTAGAATATTTATTTATTCAAATGCAGCAAGATAATGGGACCAAGTCCTCTAGTCTATGCTAATGTTACACAGAATCACTAAGGAGATTATTTTGTATTTTGTTCCAGTCCCTTTCTTTCCTTGTCACTGACTCCTCCGGGCTTCAACCCAACCTCCTTAGCAGTAACCACAAAATAATTATTATTTCTCACGTGATGCTCAGTTTCAGAAACAAACTAGGGGATCCGAAATATTGTCAGCTGAAATTACCCTCTCTCAACTACAATGACAAGTACCTGTGGATAAAGACCATTCCTACTTCTGCTATTGCTGTCCAGCTTTAAAGAGAAGATCAAAATTTTGGACCATATTTGGCTCTTCAGAGACCTTAGCAGAAAAAGAAAGACATTAAAAAATGAAATATCATTTCATTTTGAACTAATGCTACAACAAAAAGTAATATTTTGTTCTTCAAAACATCAGGCATGACATACACATCTGGACATCAGCAACAACAACAACAAAAAAAAAATTTTAAAAGCAATTAGAATAATACTTCTGTCAGTGAGGTAGGTAAATGCTGGCCCTAAGTATGAGGTTGAGTCAAAGAATATATTCCTAAGTTATAACATAATGTGCAAATCCCCCAACTACATACTTTAATCAAAGCTGGTGAAAAGAAATAGTAAAGGAAGAAAAATTCTGAAATTGTTCCAGATCAGCTATTTGAATATTATAAGAACCATTGTGGTTCATATCTGCCCTGAAGTTACAAGAATCTATATATGCTTACATCCATGACTTGAATCTTTTTCAAACACCAGAGCCACCTACGTATTCATGATATGAAGAGTAAGATAATATAAACCTTCTTATACTCTGAGATGTATTGTTTTCTTCTGTTTACAAAAAAAGGTATAAGAGTACATTAGAGATAATTTCTCCATTATGGACAAATTTACAATTACATTGCTATCTTCTTACATTAGATCCCATTGCTTACAACCCAAAAATAATTTGTGTTCATAAATGTAAAAGAACAAAACTAGAAACCATAACAATTCATCATCAAAGCCAGAGTTGTGCCCAGAATTCCCTGTCAATTATCTAAATAAATTCTAGAGATGGTAATAGTCTACTGAATAAAAAATGCAATTCATAAACCTAACTATGTGCAGCAGACTCAATGATGTTCCCAACCCTCGCTGAGTTTTAATTGCCCACACACTGTTTACCAAGTAAGGACAAAGGTAGCTATGTATCTATTTATGTAGCTACATATTTTTGTTTGTTCTGCATAATAATTTATACAGAACAGAGTTTATAATTTAAAAGGTATTTCTCTTATATTGCTTGATTTTATCAACTCAGAACTATCATTTAAAAGTATTAAATATTGACAGGCACAGCAGTGCACGCCTGTAATACCAGTTGCTCAGGACACTGAGACAGAAGAATCACAAGTTTGAGGCCAACCCGGGCAAGACCTTGTATCATTGTAAAAATAAAATAGGAAAAGGGTAGGAGTGAAGCTCAGTATGAAGGCTCTGAGTTCAATTCCCAGTACCATAAAAAACTACTAAATACTATATATATTGATGTTAAGCTAGAAAATAGAGTAGCTGAGAAAGAAACGTGCGTTCACTCCATAAAGGAGCTCAACAGCACAAACATAATCAAGAGAGTACACAGGGAAAAGTATTATGAAAAATAAACATTTGCATGGTAGAAAACTGAAAATAAATATGTTGAATGGGCAAGGAATAATAAGGGAATTGTTAAAAGGCAGGATCGGAAAGGCTGTGAAGAGCTTTCCAAGTAAAGCTGAGTCCAAAAAATGTCTTTTGACTAGACCAGTGTCCTCACCTATTTGAAGCAGGCAGCAGAACCACTGAGCTAAATCCCCAGCCCCTCCTGTCCTATTTGAAACATGGAAGAAAAGAGATAAGAAAAACATGCAGACCCATGTGCAAAGAACAGGTGATTAAGTATAAGTACAAAGAAAAGTTGCTACTTCTAAGGATGTAGATGAAAATGAGGCAATTCTAAACACCTCTCCAATGACATCAATCTCACTCATACAGATTTTCTACACACTCAGCCTAACAACTCTCCCAGACCATCTTTATTCATACCAGCCTTCAGGAGGGGGGACGTTCTTGCTTTTTGCTTTCGATGGATGCTGCCTCTACTTAGCGATGTTTATAAAAATGGCAGCAATTTCCTATTTGAATGTTAATTATTGTTATGACACACAAGATAATTTAACTTGCTTCAGTAATTTATTCTTCCTTGTAATTAGATGTAGTAATTGGAAAATCTTCCAGAGTGTAACAACAGTTCTGAAGGTGAAATGGCACGGGGAGGTAACTTTCCCATAGATCTCAACTATAATCTGGAACTGGGTGTTCACTTGGCAGTCACTTGAATAAACCATTTCCAGGATCACAGATAGTCCTTCTGGAATCAAGTAGGTGGCTCCCATAATCATCAAGAGTTGGATGATTCAAGAGAAAGGCAAAACCAAAGCAAATGTTTAGAGTTACCCTTAAAAGATTAAGACTGAACTTAGCTATCCAGGTATGGCACCACACAGTTCAGAGGCTCTGCAGGAGTGCGTTTCAAAATACCAGTGGGGGGTGATGGAACCCACTTGAGTGGCTTCGTGGAAGTATTTTCATGCTGACCACATCATACAAGCTCAGCAAATATTTACTGAAATGAGCAAATGAATGATTGCGTGGATCAATGGACAGGTACACACACGACTTCAAAATAACAGCCACTAAGTGGTCAAAATATTAAACATACCAGGTATTTAGCTAAGCATCTATATCTCTCTTCTTCTCTCTCATCTTTTCCACTGTATCTGAAATTGTATTACATACCTTCACCTGAAATTCTCTCTAAGAAATAATCTATCTTGAATATATTCACATGTAAAGAGAAGTTTCTTTGTACTTAGCCTTCCGGATTCAATAATAATGTCCACTTTCAGATCAGGCCCTTAGACAGATGGCCACAGTGCAGCGAGCTGAAACTAAGCATAAATGAGCTAAAAAGATGCCTTAAAAATGAACAGAAAGTGGCAGAAAGGAGGCCAAGCAGAAAGAGCTCAGTGAAAAACAACAAAGCCAGGCTATTGCCGCTGCCACTAATCACACCAGTGACAATGGTGTGAGTACCAAGGAAGACAGCCTGGACCCAAACCAATACTACAAGGCCCAAAGTCAAGCAATCCACAAGCTGAAGGTCAGTAGGGAGGATCCGCACAATTTCCACATAGACATCTTACTCAGTTCATCCAAGAATACAATCACCTGAAGCCTGGGGACTGACCACATGACCATCATCAGTTTAAAGACGGCAGGTAGAATCCATGCCAAAGAGCTTCTGGGGGGAAGCTCAGCTTCTATGATATTCAAGAAAAGGGAGTCAAATTGCAAGTCATGGCCAATTCTGGGAATTATAAGTCAGAGGAAGAATTTATTCATATTAATAACAAACTGTGCCCGGTAGACATAATCAGAGTTCAGGGGAATCCTGGGAAAACAAAGAAGGGTGAGCTTAGCATCATCCCCTACAAGATCATACTGTTGTCTCCCTGCCTGCATATGTTACCCTATCTGCACTTCTACCTCAAAGAAAAGGAAACATGGTATCAACAGAGATACTTGATCCTGATCCTCAAAGACTTTGTCAGGCAGAAATTTATCATCCGCTCTAAGATCATCAAATATATAAGAAGTTTCTTGGATGAGCCGGGATTCCTCGAGATTGATACTCCCATGGTGAACACCATCCCAGGGAGAGCTGTGGCCAAGCCTTTCATCACATATCACAACGAGCTGAATATGAATTTATACATGAGAATTGCTCCAGAATGCTACCATAAGATGCTGGTGGTTGGTGGTATTGATCAGGTTTATGAAATTGGAGCCAATTTGACTCACAATCCTGATTTTGACACCTGTGAGTTCTACATGCCTATGCAGACTATCAGGATCTTATGGAAATCAGAGAAGTTGGTTTTAAGAAAGATGAAGAAGATTACAGGTAGTTGCAAGGTCACCTACCACCCAGATGGTCCAGAGGGCCAAGCCTATGAGATTGACTTCTCCCCACTCTTCCGGAGAATCAGCATGGTGGAAGAGCTAGAGAAAGCCCTGTGGGTGAAGCTGCCTGAAACCAACCTCTTTGAAACTGAAGAAACTCGAAAAATTCTTGATGATATCTGTGTAGCAAAAGCTGTTGAATGCCCTCTATCTCGAATCACTGCCAGGCTCCTTGCTAAGCTTGTCAGGGAGTTCCTGGAAGTGAGGTGCATCAATCCTACCCTACGTTCATCTGTGATCATTCACAGATTATGAGCCCATTAGCTAAATGGCACCACTCCAGAGAGGCTCTGACTGAGCACTTTGAGCTCTTTGTCATGAAGAAGGAGGTATGCAATGCCTGCACTGAGCTGAATGATCCCATGAGGCAGCAGCAGCTGTTTGAAGAACAGGCCAAGGCCAAGGCTGCCAGTGATTACGAGGCCATGTTCATAGACGAAAACTTCTGCACTGCACTGGAGTATGGGCTGCCTCCCACGGCTGGCTGGGGCATGGACATTGACTGCATTACCATGTTTCTCACAGACACCAGTAACATCAAGGAAGCACTCCTGTTTCCTGCCATGAAGCCAGAAGACAAGAAAGACACTGTAGCAAGCACTGATACATGGAAAGCACAGTGGCTGTCACTTTTGTCTAGAAAGTAATTCCAACTCGTATACCTTAGGCATCTACATTTCTGCAAAAAGGTCAAGTCATGAAGGAATTCTTATGTGCAGCCATCTATTTGACCAACACAGATCAGTTCAGCCACCAGGAGAAGAATTAAGAATTTATTTTGACTGCGGTGAAAAACTAAAAGTGTAAATAAGATCCAAATGTTATAATTGACAATATGAAATAGGAAGAAAGGGGCTAAAGGTGTAGGGAAAGTGGGAAGGGTAGGGAAAAGAAAAAATATGAGAAAATGATAAAAAAGAAACAAAGTATTTGTAAATAGGGAAAGGTGGAGGGGGTAAAGGCAGGGCAGAGGAATGGGGAAAAAATGAGAACCAAGACCTGTCATGTAAAGGTACAAGATCCCAATAATGAATGTAACTGCACTGTATATCTAAAAAGTACCAAAAAACTCAATGAAAAAAAATTTATTTTTACTCTTTGCTACCAAATAAACCATTTGTCTCTTTAAAAACAACAATGTCCAATCTTTCTCTATTTGCACCCTATATTGCTGCCTTCCTATATTATTTTCAAGCAATTACCACATGTCACATCATTTCATCTAACAATATTTAAAAATTTATAAGGCTGTTGTTTAAACTTGAATGTTCAAATTCTTTAAACAGATTATATATTACATCAATTATCTATATCTTCTTTTTTGTTGCAGTGCTGGGAACTGACCCCAAGGCCATGCGCAGGTTAAGCAGGAGCTCCACCACTGAGAAACAGCCCCAGCCCTTTTTACCTTGAGACAGGTCTCACAAAGTTGCCTAAGTTGGCCTCGAGCTTGTGATTCTCCTACCGCAGCTTCTCAAGTAGCTAAGATTACAGGTGTGTGCAACTATACCTCAATGTATTAAAATTTTTTAGTTTATTTGTATAAATTGGTATGAGGAAAGTATGAAACAATCGAATCAGTTGACACAGCTCTTAAATCCTTGTAGTTTACAGATCTTCCCCTTCATCTCTTTTTCTTTTTCCTATGTCACATTTTTGTTGTTAATAAAGTCAAGTCATCATTTTCTGGAGTTTTTCCCAGTCTAGATTTATTTTTAAGTTGCATCACCATGAATTCCTCAGAAAGCTAAAAATAAAAATTCCATTTTACTCAGCCTTTCTCCTGGGTATCTTCCTAAAAGAGCAAAACACAACATATTTCAGTGATGCATGCACACTCATGTTTATAGCAGCCCAACTCATAGTAGCTCTATTCTCAAAGTGGCCTATGTGCCCATCAACAATTGACTGGATAAAGAAAAGGTGGTGTGTATGCACAATGGAGTACTATTCAGCTATTAAGAAAGTCATCTGCAAAAAAAAACTGGGTGGACTTTTGAGAACATAATCCTAAGCAAAATACACTAAACTAAATATTGAATATTTTCTCTCATGTGATAAACCAAAAAATAAATAACTTAAAGTGTAAAACAAAAGAGCAATAACAAAAAACAGAGAGGTAGACTTTGTAGGAAGGCAGGGAAGGGAAGAACAATGACTAAGATGCAATATGGATAAGTACCAATTCTCCAAGGTGATTATAATTATTATTTTTTGCATATACAGGTATGTGTGTGTGTGTGTATTGTATTCCCATGAAGTAGTCTAAGTCACATGGCTCCCCTGTCCTCTGAAATTCTGTCAGTTGACAGCGGAAGAGGACAGATCAGTTTACAGTTCCAAATGTCAGCAAAAACACATAGGCTGTGTACTTCATCAGGAGATAAAAAAGAAAAAATATGAGAAAATGATAAAATGGAAACAAAGTATTTGTAAATAGGGAAAGGTGGAGGGGGTAAAGGCAGGGCAGAGGAATGGGGAAAAAATGAGAACCAAGACCTGTCATGTAAAGGTACAAGATCCCAATAATGAATGTAACTGCACTGTATATCTAAAAAGTACCAAAAAACTCAATGAAAAAAAATTTATTTTTACTCTTTGCTACCAAATAAACCATTTGTCTCTTTAAAAACAACAATGTCCAATCTTTCTCTATTTGCACCCTATATTGCTGCCTTCCTATATTATTTTCAAGCAATTACCACATGTCACATCATTTCATCTAACAATATTTAAAAATTTATAAGGCTGTTGTTTAAACTTGAATGTTCAAATTCTTTAAACAGATTATATATTACATCAATTATCTATATCTTCTTTTTTGTTGCAGTGCTGGGAACTGACCCCAAGGCCATGCGCAGGTTAAGCAGGAGCTCCACCACTGAGAAACAGCCCCAGCCCTTTTTACCTTGAGACAGGTCTCACAAAGTTGCCTAAGTTGGCCTCGAGCTTGTGATTCTCCTACCGCAGCTTCTCAAGTAGCTAAGATTACAGGTGTGTGCAACTATACCTCAATGTATTAAAATTTTTTAGTTTATTTGTATAAATTGGTATGAGGAAAGTATGAAACAATCGAATCAGTTGACACAGCTCTTAAATCCTTGTAGTTTACAGATCTTCCCCTTCATCTCTTTTTCTTTTTCCTATGTCACATTTTTGTTGTTAATAAAGTCAAGTCATCATTTTCTGGAGTTTTTCCCAGTCTAGATTTATTTTTAAGTTGCATCACCATGAATTCCTCAGAAAGCTAAAAATAAAAATTCCATTTTACTCAGCCTTTCTCCTGGGTATCTTCCTAAAAGAGCAAAACACAACATATTTCAGTGATGCATGCACACTCATGTTTATAGCAGCCCAACTCATAGTAGCTCTATTCTCAAAGTGGCCTATGTGCCCATCAACAATTGACTGGATAAAGAAAAGGTGGTGTGTATGCACAATGGAGTACTATTCAGCTATTAAGAAAGTCATCTGCAAAAAAAAACTGGGTGGACTTTTGAGAACATAATCCTAAGCAAAATACACTAAACTAAATATTGAATATTTTCTCTCATGTGATAAACCAAAAAATAAATAACTTAAAGTGTAAAACAAAAGAGCAATAACAAAAAACAGAGAGGTAGACTTTGTAGGAAGGCAGGGAAGGGAAGAACAATGACTAAGATGCAATATGGATAAGTACCAATTCTCCAAGGTGATTATAATTATTATTTTTTGCATATACAGGTATGTGTGTGTGTGTGTATTGTATTCCCATGAAGTAGTCTAAGTCACATGGCTCCCCTGTCCTCTGAAATTCTGTCAGTTGACAGCGGAAGAGGACAGATCAGTTTACAGTTCCAAATGTCAGCAAAAACACATAGGCTGTGTACTTCATCAGGAGATAATGTTTAATCTCCAGTTGTTTATGATTTCCACAACCACTGATGTTCACTTCTTGGATCTATTACCTTAGCAGAGTTGCCAAATCTTTTTATTTTAATTTTGATTTTTTGAATCCTTATTTGTTAGCCAGATTAGATCCATAAAGACAGTCTCATCACATACTGGGTGATCTCATTAACAATTTGTAAAGGAAAGCAAGATAAATATTTGATTCATTCTTTTTGTTTGAGAGTTTTCAAAAGAATGAGTTCACTCTTTAATATGGTTCAAAAATTTAGCTGGCAAAGATTTTATTTTCAACTTTGAAAATTCCTTGAAGGGAACATTTCCTGTATCCATCTCAGAAATCCATGTATACTTTATCTAAATTATCTATGTTTCAGGGTTCCGCAAGTGCAGATGTAATCAATTTTAGAATTACTTCATCTCTTATTTGGACCTGTTCAGCAAGCACATCTTTTTATTCAATTTGAACACCCCAGCCAAGGAAGTTTCAATAAATAAAATACTTCAAGTCTTTAGGAAGATTAAAACTACTTCCAAAGTCATAACGATTTAATTTTGGGGGTTGATGCATATACCTGCTGCCTGCCTTTAGAACCTAGGACAGCGAAAGGGACACACAGGAAAGAACTGTGGCTCATTTCCAGCAAGCGTTTCTTCCCTCTACAAACATCATACGCCCCCACTCTCCGAAACTCATAAAACAAAGAAGCAGATGTAAGCAACCATAAGGAGTTGTGTGGGCTTTAAAATCAATGGAATATCACACAAGAAACATATTCTACAATGGTATATGCATCAAATGGGTTCTATTTGCTTCCTAGAGATAAAGTGATTGCTTAAGCTATGAAAATTACTATCATCCATCTCTCCACACATACTCTTATCCTTGGGAAGTGGTAAGACCACACGCCTATGTGACATGCATACAAATGCTCACGTGAACAGGATACAGAGAGTTCCTAGAAGTTCCACTGCACTGACAAAAAAGGCTTTGCAAAGCAGCGCCTTAAGAGAACAAGGCAGCTCAATGTATCACCTAGAGTACACTAAAAATTTAATACAAATTATTTCAGTGAAGAAGGAAGTTTTTCCTGCTCTCTCCCTTTATCTTGCCTTCAAATAAATGCCCTAGCCTCCACTTCAGTGGAAAGGAAAGGGGTCCTTGAAATTATATTCGGCTGCAATGCCATAAATCTGTCCACTTACAAACTTAATTCAAAGCATGTCAAACTATCAACTGACATCTTTTCCAGTTCCTGAAGCTAAGAATGCTTCCTAACTATGATACCTTTCACATCCTATTTGCCATATTGAGGACTCAAGAAATTCAAAGAAAATATTATGAATCATATTGTTTCAAAAATCACCCTTTGGTCAACCAAAGATTGCCTCCACATACAAACAATGGAAATTTCAGCATATCTGTTCCCAAAGGTATGCCAAGTTTGAGAACTGGTACAGCTTTTTTTAAAGAGCTTTAAAATTAATTTTATTGGTACATTTAAGGAATACAGTATAATAATGTCCATCATTGGAAATTTGCACCGTTACATAATCCATCTTGGTTCTTATTTTTCCCCCATTCCCCTGCCCTTCCTTCAACCCCTCCATCCCTCCCTATCAATTGGAGAACCCAAATTTTGAAACAGATATGTAGTCCAGAGGTCTCATTCAGGGGAACCATTCGCTAAGATGAGCACAAATAGATACAGGACATCTAAATTATGTTCTTACTCCTGAGACCTCTGTGTCAAGCTCTGGTGAGATAAATAACCATCCAGATGCGTACAACATAAAGCCACACAGAAAGCACTGTAAAACTGAATTCTATCACTTAGATTACTCATTTCTTGAATACACTTCTTCACCAAATTGTACCTTTATTTCTCTATAGAGACAGTTATCTTTGCTTATTCATAAGAACATTGTAAATAACAAAAGGGAGGCTTTGAAATCTTCAAAGAAAGAGCACAATTTTAATTTGATTATGAAGGTAATAGAAAGAAATACTAGAATAAACTTATCTTAAATCCTACTCAATTATTCCAACTTCAGGGCAGAGGAATCAATCTCAACTTCAAAGACTAAGAAGCTTCTGCTACTGGGGGCCACAAACATTGTCTTTCTTATCAATCCCTAACTAAAACAAAACTCTCCTTACCATCTCCCTTCTTCCTTCTTTCTTGCCAATAGCCTTCAACCCACTTAACCATCCCATCCCTTCACTCCTCTATCATTTTTTCCTCCTCTATTTTATCCACTCCACCCTCCAGTTACAACCTTATTCCCACTGTCACCCATCGGACTGATGGAGAGGGACATAAGAATTCTTCCAAACAACCTCTGGCAGAGGAGAAATGGAAAACTGAGCCTAGAAGTGATGAACTAACAGGCTGGGTGTCAGGTAGCCAGGTATTCACAAAGCTGGGTTCTCACCCTGACATCTGACTCCCACTACAGTGCTCTTTCCACAGCCTTCTACACTTAGAGTTCCCACCAGTCTTACTTAAGAGATGAATTTAAGAAAGTACAGATGCACTTCATTGTTGTCTCATTATATAAAGGGGTTTTATTCCCAGTTAGAAAAATGAGACTAAACTGATACCAGCCATCAGATTAGAATCCTGTATCTGAAAGATACCTCAAAAGTTCAACTTTTTTAACCTTTAATCATTCTTATTCAGGGAGTACAAATCAAGCAGCCAATTCCACAATGACCCTTCACAAAACATGCAGTTGAACATTCCATGCCTCTGGAGGAATTAAAAGCTTCATATCTTCCAAGTGTAAGAAACAGTCCTTGAATCTCAACCACAACATTGAAACAAACCACAATACTAGGCTTTCCTGCTCTGGTTGAGAAGTCATAAAGCAAGCCCTTAAGTACAAATAGCCATAAGTAAAATAGAGAATCCAGGATACTCCCTAACAGCACCATGCTAATTTCTCTACACCCTCACCTTTAGTAGGCTGGATGATTAATTGCAGGCCCTTTTAATTTAACTCTTTTTGGGCTCCTTCAAATTGTCTGTTGATCTTTGAAACTCAGAACCCAAGGACAAGTGGGTGAAGGACTCAATATAAGAGAAAAGCCATTTAGAAATGGGAAGAAAGGAGCTAAAGGTGTAGGGAAGGTGGGATGGGTAGGGGAAGAGTAAAAAGGGAAAAGAAAAAAATGCGAGAGAATGAAAAGATGAAAATAAAGTGTTTGTAGATGGGGAGGGGAGGAGGGGGTGAAGGGAGGGCAGAGGTAAGGGGAAAAAATGAGAATCAAGACTTATCATGTAGAGGTACAAGATCCCAACAATGAATGTAACTGTACTGTATCCCTAAAATGTACCAATAA
>NW_022900923.1:12275053-12308169 GCF_012274545.1 Fukomys damarensis
AATAATCTGCAACAATGCATAAGATTCTAATAAGATTACTGACATTTAGAAATGGGAAGAAAGGAGCTAAAGGTGTAGGGAAGGTGGGATGGGTAGGGGAAGAGTAAAAAGGGAAAAGAAAAAAATGCGAGAGAATGAAAAGATGAAAATAAAGTGTTTGTAGATGGGGAGGGGAGGAGGGGGTGAAGGGAGGGCAGAGGTAAGGGGAAAAAATGAGAATCAAGACTTATCATGTAGAGGTACAAGATCCCAACAATGAATGTAACTGTACTGTATCCCTAAAATGTACCAATAAACTCAATTAAAGCTGAAAAAAAAAAAAGAGAAAAGCCACAAACTGAAATAACAACCTTGTGTCAATCCAGGGCATGTAGTGAGATCTGCACACATGCAGTTTTTTGAGTCAAGAGTACCTTTCCAACAAACCTGAAAACAAAAAATGAGCCTTCAAAACATTGTCAAGGACTAGCGATGGAGCTCAGTGCTAAAGTGCCTTCCTACCACATGTGAGACTCTAGATTCCATCCCCAGCACCAGAAAGAAAACATTTTCATGCATAAATACAAACACAATTCATCAAATGACACTTAATTTGGCATTTCTAACCATAGCTAATTATGAGAAGGTTGGTTCAACAGAGAAAACAGGTAGAACTATTCAAGCTAAATACCTTAAACATTAACAGAATGAGGATAGAAACAAGCAAGGTGACAAAAGTAGGGAAAATATAAATAGGAATTTCACTTTCTACAAGGTAAAGAAATACAATTAAATAAAAATCCTGATTGAGCTAAGAGAATGTAATGGGGGAGGGTAACTGGCTGGGTGTTGCTGATTATAAAGTCTTGAAAATGATAAGGCTGCTAAACTGTAAATATCAAGGAAGTAAAGTACTTGCTCAAAAAAATAGGAAAATTGAGCTTTCTGAACTGAATTTGAAAAGGAAACAGGTAAAACAAAGTAATCTCATAATAAGTGATCATGAAACCTCTGCTGTTGGGCTGGCTGTTTTAAATTAATATCCTGGGTCATTACAGGGTTAAAGAGTCTTGACAAAACAACACAGAGAGAGGCAAATGAGGTAGAAACAATTATTTACATCTTAGCAATAAAAAAGTATTGCTAAAAGGATTTGCAAGGGGATATCATGACATATATCAAAATCAAAAAGGCCTTTTTTGTGTGTTTGTGTGTGTGTGTGTACCGGGGATTGAACTCGGGTCCTTGCACTTGCAAGGCAGGCCACCGAACCGCTGAGCTAAATCCCTGGCAAGGCTACCTTTAATAAATGAAAAGAAAAAGCATTAGGCCTGGAAATAATGCCAGTGGACTTGAAATAATTCCATCTATGCGCAAACTAGATTGTTTTAATCCAAGTAAGCCACTCCAAGAGCCTTAAAAGATCATTTTTTATTATTCCCTAAGTGGCAGTCTTCCCATTAGCATCTAACCAATAACAGCAGTTGGGTAGAAAAACTAAGAGTCAGAAGAATATAAAACATTCATCATTTCTGAAATATAGTTTTACATGCTGAAAGAAGCTGATGACACATATTGACCCAAAGAGGTCTCAGGCTTCAAAAAGGAAGAAAAAAATTAAAAGCAAGTGCATTGCCCTTCTTTCCCTGACTAAGAAAAGCACGGAAGACAATGGCTGAAATTTAGAACAAGGAAACGGCGATGGATCAGTATAATCACTATCTTCCAAGTCAGTGTCCACGATGGCATCAAGGCTTAGGGAGCCTTCAACACTGACCTGGCCTCTCTGGAGTAGTACTTCTTGTCATCTCCGATCTGTACCTTAAAGGTGTGATTTCTGCCCTAAAAGATCCATACCTTACTGTGGACTGAATGACTACACCACCACCACCACCCCACGCCCTCAATATTCTTTTCATGGAAGTCTAATCCCCAGTATGACTATACTTGAAGATGGGGCCTCTGAGGAAGTGATTAAGGTTAAATAAGATTAGGATAAGGGCTGATCCAATAGGGTTAACTGTCCCTCTAAGAAGAAACGCCATTTAGCTCACTCGGTTCCTTTGTCCAGGTGTGTATTCATGAGGAAAGGCTAATGTGGGCACTTAGCTAAGAGATGCTCTTAGCAAGCCAGGAAGAGAACCTTTACTAAAAACCAAATGAGTGCCTGTAATCCCAGCACTTGGGAGGCTGAGACAGGAGGATCACTGTGAGTTCGAGACCGGACTGCACTGCATAGTGAGTTCCAAGTCAGTCTCAACTACACAGTGAGACCCTGTCTCAAAAAAACCAAATGAGCCAGAACTTTGACCATGGGCTTCTAGCCTCCAGAACTGAGAGAAAACAAATGTCTTTGTTTAAAAGTACCCAGCCTGTGACATCATAACAGCCTGCTACCTGGGACATATCTGCTCTATCAGTGTTTCACACTGACTACCCAAGCAGGCATTAGAGTTTTGGTTTGTTTCTTACAATTTCAAATGTAAGGCTTTGTAAGGCTGGGTGTTTCAGGTATGCTTTTCTGAACAAAATAATGGTTTAAAAACAAACAAAAATCCATTTACTGTAATAACAGTCATCATTTTCTATAAGTCCTGATGGTGTCATGAAGAAAGATATTTTTACTGGTAAACAAAATTTTCTCCATATCTAAAATGTTAGCAACAGAATGCTTATCCTTTTCTCAGCTCACTACTGAAAACTGTCAAAAAAATTAAAATATAAACTCCTTTACAAGAAATAAAATATATTCTATAATGCTCAAATGATGCACATATATAATGCACATATACATGTGTATATGCTAAAATTACTACAAACACCTTCTATTTTGATTTTTATATAACATCCTTAATTCTATGCCAGCTCACGTAGATTTATCTTTGGGCTTAGAGAATAATGAGCCAGAAAATCACACAATTGCACAATCACAGATTAGAGATCATCTAGGTAACTCTCATGGTTTTTTAAAATGAGGAAACCATACCTTAGTAATTAGAGTTGTTTTAAAGTAATATAAACAAATCACTTAATCCTTAGAATTATGCTTTTTTACTGTAGTAAGAAACAATTTTTATAAAATCACAACTCAAAAAACAAAAACATGTATCTAAAATGTGGTAAAATTGGTTCAAAATAGAATCCAAAAAGGAAAGAAGCATCAGTATGTATACAAGTATACAAGCATCAGTAATGTCCTTGTACATAGGACAATCACCTATCACATTCCCCAAACAGAATGAGCATTACTGTGGACAAAAATCAGTTGCTTTGCGATCACTACAACATAATGATTATAAAATAGTTTAAAGACAATGAAATGTAGAGATAATCTGGTTGGTTGAGCAGAATTCTTATTTAGTTGGTAACTTTCTGAAAGGCCTCAGAAAAAGACTCAAGTTCATTTCACTTCAACACCAAATCTCAAGAGGCAATGAAAACCCTGCCACTGCTGGTCCAGTACTGCCAACACTTACAAAGTTCGTCCTCAACAGACGATCCTTCTTGGATTCAGAATGATAATTCCTGACTCAAGTAAAGATAAAGATGATGTTTAAACTCAGGTCTTCTAAATCCTATACTCTTTTCAAAGCATCAGTGCCTGATTTACCTTATTAAAAAAGGTATCTCCTATAGTCTATTACAAGAGGTTTTTTTAAAATGTTTTTCATTGTGACTAAAGTGATAAAATGTAAAATAAGAAAAGATAAGAGGAGAAATGGCCTGTTATCCAAATACACAAAGTAGGTATAATGTGCTAAATAACTGGGTGAAATAGCACTAACATTCAATTCTGATCCCTATTCTACAGCGTAGGCCAGAAGATCTGCAGTTAATGGAAATGGAGACTAGAAAAGATATAAAATGAGGATTCCGAAGCATTCAGAGCAAGAATAAAGTACTGTACTTAAGTACTACATGTATGCAAAGAAACACAGGACACAGACGTGAAGAGAATCAGAAATAAGGAATAATTTCTTTTTTAATTGTACCAGGGTTTTTTTTTTCTTAAATTGCTCAAGGTTGAGGGTGCATGTCTGTAATCCTAGCATTCAGGAGGCTGAGGCAGGAGAATCGTACATGTTTGAGGCCAACCTGTACTACATAGTGAATTCAAGGCCAGCCTGAACTACATAGCAGAGACCCCGCCTCAAGAAACAACAAAAATCAAATCAATGAAAACATCACAGAAAACATTCTGATAACACATAGTAAAGTATGTAGCTGAAGGGATTTTTCAGTAGCTCTACTGTGAAAACACACTTCAAACTACAACCTTTGAAACTTTTAAATGTCTTAATCAAAGTCATTCCAGATTCAGTTAATTCATTAAGCAAGACTGAAGCCCTAAAGGGACTACTACATCTTTCTTCAAACAAACATATTTATACTTATTATTTGAATAAAAAAGTACGACTTACAAAACAAGCAAACCCACAACAAACTCCACAGTAATGGAAGCCATTCCTTGGTGATGATGTTAATGCAAACAAAAAAATTCAATTAAGCATTGCTTTCAGGTGAATACCTACTGATTAGGTACGTCATAAATATTACTTGTTAGTTCCCTTAAGAACAGCTTTTTACATTGTAAGACCAAAAAGAAAAGATGTAACATAATTGCTGTGGCTTATATTTGTCACATCCACTGTGGTAAAGATGGACAGAGTAAAAATTATTTTATATGCCTGCCACTTGGAGTTAAAATGTAAACTTTCAACTTGTTTTAGTATTTTTAAGAGTGAATAATAAATATCAATTTATTCATTACAGTGAAAAGCTAATGATTGACCAGCATGTTTTCTCCCCGCATATGAAGCCAAATTATAATCAGAACATTGTTTCTTTTTTATGAGTGCAATGACTTCAATATATAAAATGCTGAAGTTCATCAGGATATTCATTCACTAAATATGTCTTGGCTTAGGGCTAGAAATACAAAGAGAACAAAAGCTATCGCACTCCTGACCTTGTGGAGTTCATTATCTGAGTTAGAATCCAGATAGTGGGACTCCTTGTTACAGGATCTGTGTTGCATGGGCCCACTTTCAGAATGTACAAGCCTCAAAAATGCCCAAGGGACACTTTAGATACTCAACACCACCCTAATTGTTTTTCATTTTTATATAACAAAAATTTCCATTATAACCATTTTAAAAGTCTTTTGAATAAATAAATAAATAAATAAATGTTTTGGCCAAAGGTGTAGGGAAAGTGGGAAGGGTAGGGAAAAGGTAATAAGGGAAAAGAAAAAATATGAGAAAATGAAAAAATGGAAATAAAGTTTTTGTAAATGGGGAGGGGAGGAGGGGGTGAAGGGAGGGCAGGGACAAGGGGAAAAAATGAGAACCAAGACCTGTCATGTAAAGGTACAAGATCCCAATGAAGAATGTAACTGTACTGTATACCTAAAATGTACCAATAAACTCAATGAGAGAAAAAAAAAAATTTTTGGCAAAATTGGCAATCAAAGCCTGGGTCTTATACATGGTACAAATGCTTTACCACTGAGCTACATCCCCAGCCCTTAATCATTTATATGTGTACAATTCATGAGCAAGTGGCATGAACTAAATTCAAAATATGCAACTATTTCCACCATTTCTAAAGACTTTTGTCATCACTGACAAAAACATGTAATAACCTTTTTTTTTAAGCATAACAGTTTACTAACATTTATGGTTGCAGGACTCTTTACAGATACTTATCTTACCAGTTAGATTATAGGCCTTCTATTCTGGGATTCTTTACAGGGCCTACAGCCCTGTTACTCAGCTATTGTGTTTCGACTTTATAGGTGATTTTCTGAAGGCAAAGTGATTTTGAAACTTTACAGGAGAGACACCTCACTGCTGTGCCTTCACCTCTACTCCAGTACAGAGATATTTTCTCATACAGATTACGTTATTTCATTCAACTCTTGCAAATATGTGGAGAGACATTAGCTAATCTTTTAAAACAAAAGGAAACTAAAGAAAGAAATGAATGATTTTTCTCAAGGCTATTCAGCTAGTAAGGAAAAGTTCCAAGAGCCAAAAACAGTTACATCATCTCGGAGTAATGACTGGTTGCCTGAATTAATTAATATGTTTGCCTGGGGCATACAGTTATCATTAATAGTATTCATCAAAACCCGGATCTAAATCTGAATACTACTATATTTGTTATTAAAACACATACTCATATGATGAGACACATATAAGAGAAAGTGAAAAAGATGAAAATGCTTTGAAGAAGCAGGAGAAGCTAAGGAAGTAATATTAGTGCTCGCTTCAGCAGCACATATACTAAAATAGGAAGTGATTTTAAATGGATATTCTCTGGGAGATATTCTCAACTACTTCCTTACAAATGTGCTATATTAGCCACCGAGAAGGACTGCCTTTTACCAAAAGCTTCTGTACATCTCAAAGGGCAAAAGAGGGGAAAATAAACTCTGTGGTTTATTGGTGTATGTGTCATGGTGCATGCTGTGATCTAAACGCAGACCAATGCTCTATCACATACTGCTTTTAAAGCTGCTTTTAAAGTGACTAAAATAATATTATTTCATTACTACTATAAAAACTGCCAGGTATAGCAAAGGCAGGAAATTGTCATCTGTATATGTAAAGGCAAGGCATGTATCTCTGAGAACAGTTCCTTCTCTTTTCAAGAAAAATTTTAAAGAAACTGACATGAGAAAATATGGAGACCAGTTTAAACCCAAGGGAGATAACACAGACTAGTCAATGTTTAAATCCAAAGAAGTAATATTGAAGTTTCAGCTCCATCACAGTGAGAGACCTTGGCCAAGTTACATAACCTCTAAATCATACCTCTTAAGGCTGAAACAAAAATTAAGTGAAACACCACACATAGGCCCCTGCAAATACCGAGAGCTTTGTACAAAATTTAATAAGCATATAAAAGCTGGACATATTTGCTCACATGTGCAGCCCCAGTTTCTCAGAAGGCTAAGGTGGAAGATCATTTGATCCCAGGAGTTCAAGACCAGCCTGGACAACATAAGACCCCCATTCCAAGAAAGAAAGAAATAGCATGGGAGGAAAGAAGAAGCACATGAAGCACACTCACTAAAATCAGTACTTAGTAAGACTACATAAGAAACACCATCGTGTTCTTTATCCCATAAGAGACAAACAAAAATGTAAAATGGAGAAAGCACATCTCATAATTCATTCTGAATGTCACTGCTTTACACACAAGACTTTTAAATTGGTTGGTAACAACTTTAAAAAATGACAGCACATTAGTTCTCCATATAAGCAACAAAAGATAGCAATATTCCTGAAAACAGCAGTGCCCTTCTCTTATGGTTTGATGATGTGGTTTTCCAATTCTTTGTCCTAGTTCATTCATTATCCACCCTCAGTTGCTGGACCTATAAAATAATAGTTCTGACAAGGACTATCACCAGATGCCAGAGTGAAACAACACTAAAGCACTAGGTGAGTGGGGGGATGTTCTTCATGACTAATCTTATTTGTCTGTTGGTTGTTATAAAGGAAATTTCACGGGACGGGGGTCTACATACTTTCTGAAGGGAAAAGTAAACATTTTTGGGACACCTACTATGCCAAAGATTTTTCACAGGCATTATGTACAGATACAACAAAAACAGCCATCTACATTTGTGCTATCCGAAAGTGAGCCAGCAGCCACATTTAGCTACTTAAATTTTAAAGAAAATTATGTAGAAAAGAAGTAAAATTCAACTCCTCAGTCATGACATTTCAAGCAATCAATAGTCTTATGTGGCCTGTGTAGGATACATACAGCACAGACAGAGAACATGTTCGTCATCACAGAAAGCTGTATGACTCATCAATAATCTAAGGTCCTTTCTCCTGTATGATACTTCCCCCACACACACGCGTGCACGTGAGAAACAGTAGAATTACATTTAGTCCCTCTGGAATAAGGACGATTAATTCTTACACACTAAAGTTGCAACCAGAATCCCACAGCTTTTTGCATGAGCTCTCTTGCAGCTATCCATCTTTTCACCACTGCAATTTCTTACACTATAACTGTCCTAGTAAGAGCTCCAGGCTTTTGTCTCTTACTACATCCTAAACTCTTATAAGTATCTGAGAAAGATTTGAATCAAATAAAGAAACAAATTTTTGCACATATGAGAAAGTTTTTATTCATCCCTAGAAATTTATTGGCCCATATGAAATCTGGCTCCCACGGTAGTGGCAGTACTAAGTTTACATTGAAGTTTCACTTCAAGCTAGGTTATGAAAAGGACTTGTGTGGCTATGATGGAGCAAAATAACTTAATGGTTTCCTAAATGAGTATAAAAAATTTTAAGTGAATATAGAGTTATTGTCGAACAAAATAAAGGTATACATGTAACAGACTTTAATTGTGCTTAAACATCCCTTAGAATCTGACAGCACAATTGTAACACTGGATGACAATAGAGAAATTTTCATAAATGCCCACAAACATCTGGAGTCTATTCCAGCAACCTATGAAGTAATATATCATTCTGTCAGCTCCACGGGCATACTTATGCCCTACTCTCTATAACCTAAAAGGGCCCAGGAATGTCTAGGTCATCTGACATATTGCTGAAAATAAATACATACACACATGTACACACATACAATTTTGCAACCATTCACCTTTCTTCTAAATTTTAACCTTTTATATTCTCTCTATTTTGACAAAGAATAACTCAAGTTATCATCCTAGAGGTCAATGTAAAACAACAACCCATGCCTGTGTTATAATGGGGGTCTTCCCTGCCCAATAGCAGGATGGGAAGCACTATGAAAACTCTGAGTTTTGCTGAATGTTTAAAAGGATTCAGGGTTTGGGGGGATACCAAATATTGCAGTAGTTGGCTTCCTAGGGTGACAGGTTGCCTTTCACCTGAATAAATGAAGGTTTTTTTAGAATGATATCATACAATGGGCAAGATCATCTAAAAAGTTAATGATAGCAAATTCTACTGTTGTTTCTGTATTTAAAAAAAAACAAGCAAACAAAAAAAGAAATGCATTCCTTTGCAGAAATATCAATGAGATGCAATATTTAAAATGCTTTTTTTTTTTTTTTGGTAATGGGGATCGAACTCGGGACCTTGCACTTGCGAGGCAGGCAACTGAACCACTGAGCCAAATCCCTGGCCTCTTCATACTATTTTTATTACTGCATCTTAATTATAC
This sequence comes from Fukomys damarensis, assembly GCF_012274545.1. NCBI lineage: Eukaryota > Metazoa > Chordata > Mammalia > Rodentia > Bathyergidae > Fukomys > Fukomys damarensis. Next base: position 12,284,216 of record NW_022900923.1, read on the forward strand.
AGAATAATGAGTTTCATTTTGGCATATTTGTACATCTGCTTTACATATTTATTAGGCAAGTCTTCAGATCTTTGGCAGTTCTTGAGACCTGGGAAGAATTTGCCCAGAATATACCTGATATAGTCTCTTTATTATTTCTAAATATCTTCTTTCCACTGATGAATGCTTGCACAGGAGTAGTTAGGAACAAGTCCAAAAATCAGATATTGCAGCCAGCCAGCATATTTCCCTCCCTCCCTCTCTCTCCGTCCCTTCTTCTCTTCTCTGTCTCCCTCCCTTCCACCTCCCTCCTTCTTTCCTGCTCTCCTTTCCTTCCTCTCTCTCTCTCCCTCCCAAGTGTGAAATAATGATAGCAATGGCACAGCAAAAAGCAAGACGCTAAAGGCTAAACACAATTCCTGGCCTATTTACGTTTCTAATTCTAATGTGCTGTCTTGTGTGTAATTCTTATACAGAAAAGGATGTTAGGTAAAACATAAGTTAATCTGAATGAAAAATGGACTTTAGCTACTATCAGTAAGTCAATACTGATTTGTGAATTGTAATACTGTACCATGCTAATAGAAGGTGTTAATAAGGAAAACTGGTGCACGGCAGAGGAATGCTTTGCACTATTTTCACAATTTTGTTCCATCTGAACTCTTCTAAACTTAGCAGTATTTTATGCAACTAACATTATCATACTGCATATAATTTTTGTTTTGTTTTAAATATATCTGTGTGGCACTGTAATTGTGCTTAAAAGTATATGCTAGGATCAAACAGCCTGAATTTTTATTTTCCTCATTGAGTTTATTGGTACATTTTAGGTATACGGTACAGTTACACTCATTATTGGGATCTTGTACCTCTACATGACAGGTCTTGGTTCTCATTTTTCCCCTTGTCCCTGCCCTCCCTTCACCCCCTCCTCCCCTCCCCATTTACAAACACTTTATTTCCATTTTTTCATATTTTTTTCTTTTCTCTTATTACCTTTTCTCCTACCCTTCCCACTTTCCCTACATCTTTAGCCCTTTTCTTCCTATTTCACATTGTCAATTATCTCATTAGGATCTTATGTACTATTATAGTTTATTCACATCAGAGAAAAAATTTGGTATTTACACCTGTGTGACTTATTTATTTCACTTAGGAGTATATCCTCAATATGTATCCATTTTCCTATGAATGAATCTATTTTCTCATTCTTTATGGCTGAGTAGTATCCATTTTATAGAAAAACCTCATCTTCTTTATCCAGTTTCCAACTGATGGGAAAATGGGCAAAGAGCCTGAATTTGAATGCAACTCCATGAAGATGACTTTTTATCAGTTATGTAGTTATTCTCTGAACAATTTAAAAATAGGGGAGGTTGGAGGGGGTAAGGGGAGAGTAGGGGTTTGGGGAAAAAATGAGAACCAAGATCTGTCATGTAAGGGTACAAGATCCCAATGATAAATGTAACTGTACTGTACACTTTAAAAGTACCAATAAACTCAATAAGATTTTTTTTTAAATTTATAGCTAACGTGGACCCATCCTGGCTTTAGTTGCATGTGGTGTAGTAATTTTTCCCCCTAAAAGAAAAACCCCAATCAATAAGGCCCCGTTAGCCAGAAGTTTCTCATTACAGGTCTCTGTACCTACAAGCAAACAGGCAAGAGTGGTGCTACGTGTAACCCTAGGGATGAGCATTTGGCCACCTGTACTCCTCCTCCCCTACCCTCAATCCCGTGCTCACAGTGAAGGCACATTCTCCTTCCCACGAATAAGTGCAACCAGCAAATGTGAGTAATGCTTCTCAAGAAAGTTTGTAGCTGATTTCAAGAACCGACGGCAATTTTACATGATACATACACTACCAATAAAACTTAGGAAATAACTTTCTTTTCAAAAAAGCAAGGTTTATTGTAAGAAAAAGCAACAAAATTAATTTGATGAAAATATCTGAAGATACTTTAATAAAAATGGCCAGGGTACACAGTGTGTTGATCTTTTCTTTTTTAAAAGTTTACATATACAGTAAGTCCCAACTTATGGATGTTTGGGCTGGGAACTTTCACAGATACCAACAGGCCTCACTTTATAACACTCTTCTATGCAAACAGATTGTAAAAGTAACTTGTGTCTACCTCACATTGTCACAGCTATGCGGCTGTGTCCCTGTACCGTGTGACAGTGCTCAGCAGTACCGTGCTCAGTCAGAGCCCAGTACGTCCAGAAGCAAGACAAAAGCAGTGGTGATGTGGAGGGCACTGCTAGTAAGTGCAAAGCAATAACCATGGGGGGAAAAAAGTGAAAATAATGGAGAGATTGGACCCAGGCCAAAAGATGGTAGACATTGCTCGTTCTTATAACATGAATTGTACAGCCATTGGCACAATTCTAAAGAATAAGGACAAGATCAAGGAATATGTGAAATTTTTTTATACTTTTATATTACATATTTGAGTCAAAAGTGTATTAAGACTCACTTTGTCAGACTCATGACAAATCCAACTTACAAATGTTCTTCTGGAACAGAACTCATTTATAAGTCAGGGACTTACTGTGATACAATTTATAACTTCTTACCTACCAAGTGAATATTTACGCAGCAACTGCTGTAGCTTTTACCATCTAAGATAGATAGCTGTTAAAAGCTTGTCATCAGCAGTGGGCCATCCAATGCCTCCAGGGTTCTAAATCATTACATCTTGGTCTATAGTTCTAAATGCTGTAACAGCAGCATAAAAAAGAAAAACTAATGCCGGGCGGGGTGGCGCATGCCTGTAATCCTAGCACTCAGGAGGCTGAGGCAGGAGGATCACTGCGAGTTCGAGACCAGCCTGGGCTTTATAATGAGTTCCACGGCAGTCTGAACTACATGGTGAGACCCTGTCTCAAAAACAAAACAAAACAAAAAACTAATTACCAGTATATTTAACCAAAGGTCACAATTTTCAGCAAAAGCTCAAAATTTTATAGTGGCACCTACTTTTTAATATAAAACTATTAAGATTTTTTTCCTTGACCAGGCTGAATGAAAAGAAGAAATTAACTGAAACAAATGAAAATGAAAAAGCTGAGACTTAGCTATTCTTTAAATAAACTATAATTAGCCAATGAGCATCAAGTATTTCTAGCTTAATATTTCTGAATTAACAATTTTAGAGTTGGGTTAACTGTCATTATTCCCAGTAACAAATTTAATTTGGGGCAGGGCCTCAGGCTGCTCTTCCATGCACACTTCAGTGCTAGGACTGCAGCCCTCTGTGAAGCCACTCAAAAAATGAGCTCACCAAAGGGAGAGGAAACCTGATCTCTCCCTTCTTTGAACACACTCAGGCACCTATCACAGGATGTATGACAAAAAAGATAACCAGTACCACTTGCACTTGATAAAAAGAATGAATCTGGTTGTGAAATTATTCCTAATCTAGCGGGAACTTTGGGCACAAGCAACATCATCGATCCAGTTATCCTAAGTAAAGAAGCTACACCTGGGAATGTAGCGCATCAGTAAAACACTCTCCTAGCATGTGAGGCCCCAGGTTCCACAACCAGCACCACCAAAGGAAAAAAGTGGGGAAAGGATAGGGAAAAAGGGGGCATTTACTTTAAAAGCAGTTGCAGGATTCTAAATATGAAAAAGTACTGAATAGTCTTTTCCTTCCAGACACTGGTCTACTCATTTGAAATATTATGCCATCCAGCTCCAAAGTCCAAAGAGCACATCTGACTGGCTGCCTTGGGATGCATGCTCAGCAGAGGAGCCTTCCTGACAGTCACACCAAGGCTTTAATATTCAGAGGTGGGGGGAAAGCTACCCAAAGTAAACTGGGGATGCTGTTCCTAGGGGAGTGAACGATACTGGTTGAGCAGGGTGAACACAGATGTCCACTGCAATAGGGAAGAAGCAGAAATAGAAACAACAATTAGTCCTCAGGAACTATGCTAGCCAGTGTGCTTTTCATACGTCTGACTCAGTTACTGAGTCAGTACTGTCAGCCTCATGTTACTGCAGCTGAAACTGAAGGGCACAGACTATAAGTTACTTAGCTAAATCACATGGTATCGAAACTAGGTCTTCCTATTCCCCCAAGACCACCCCATAAGAAGTTTCTCATCAAAGCCTCCTGAGAAATATTAAATCCATGCAGAGCCTCAGAAATGAAAGTTCTTCAAAACACTACTTGGCAAGGATTTATTAACCTCATATTCTTTTTCCCCACTAAATATTTATCAAATCTTATCCACTTCATAAAAATGTTATTTATTTACAGATAAATCCAAAGTTTCTGTGCCTAGTGGCAGAACAGGACAATATCAAGGTGATAAATACAATTATTACAGACAAATTAATGAATCTGCTCCTCTCTACAAGCTAAAAATGCCCCATTTAAGTCTATCAGCCCATATATATGGTACCAGTAACAAGAGACATACAGTAAAAATATAGACACATACTCAAAAATCACTAAACCCTAATGGCAAATATCCCTGGCCAATGCAAACCTAGAATTTTTCCACCACGCAGAATATGTGGGTCCATGCCTAGATCACCTTAAGCACACACATGCAATTCGGTTTATGGTTTGGGTCACTGTATCTGCAGCCTAAACGGATGGTGGATGCGTTTTACACAGAATATTTAATTATGCCATGAGGACTGTGGCAGCACCAGCTGCTATGCCCCGCTGACCTTGGTAAACAAGGACACCTCAGCCAAACGAGGATGATGACATTCAGGTGAACCCAGAGACAGTCTGCTAATGAAAATGTTAGCTGCTCTAACTTTACCACACTACAAACTGAGAAATGTCATCCTAAGCAGTTATCTGACTCACATCATTCACCCTGAGGCTACTAGGTTTATTACAAACTACTTTTATATCCTATATACAGATTCAATTTCACCTAGGTGAAGTTGTGGAAATACAGTCTACAAAATATTAATGATTGTTATTTCTAGACAGCAAACTTATAGGTGATTTTAAATTTCTTTTCTCAATATTTTATACAATGTATTTTTAGAATTTAGAGTATTTTTAATTTTAAAAACCAATAATGTACATATATTTCATTTTTATATCGTGCTCAAGTTCCTGAAACACTGCTTCATAAAAGCATTTTCCTTATAATAAAACAACTCTCTCTATTCTTATTTACACACAAGTAATTGTTCATTTTTATTATCTGGCCTCCCCAACTAACTTGAAAAGCTTCCTCATCTATTTGTGACAAGTTCTTCCAGACTAGTAAGGAGGCTTCTGTTACTGATAATCCCACGCTGGGCCTTGGCTGTATATAACAGTCCTAGAGAAACTGGTCAACTTCTGTCCCTTTTCCCTAAAAGCTTTTCTAAAGACTTCTTTCCTCAATTCTTCTAAAGCAACATCTCTCTCTTCATCAAGCCACCAAGATACGAAGCATTAAATCCACACACAATCTCAGAAATGCAATTCTCCCCTGAAAACAAGTTATTGATAACAAGAGATTACTACTCATTATCTGGCAGAATACACTCCAAATCCTTTCTCATTCAGTATACATATAATATTTGTTTATATATAATCCTAAAGTCTCTATGGTTAGTGAGAGAATATGGCAATGCCAAGGTAACAAATCCAATAAAATCACTTTTCAACATCTTCAACACAGGAAACGAAGGCTCGAAATTTAAGAACACAGTCAAGTGTCTTTCCCTTGTTCACAGCAAATCTTTCTGACCTCAGGGCTTTGTATCTCTCTAACAAGTTCAAGTTAAATTAATTCAATAAACATTCCCTGACCTTTGAGTTAGATATGTGCAAGATACTGGGGATTTGTCTCACAATGATCAGACATGGTCTCTGCCTTCTTACAGCCAGCGAACAGTCTGCTCCATTATCTCCCACTTCTGAATTAGTTTGCTAGGGCTAGCATAACTAAGGCTAGCATCTTAAAAAATAGGAATGTATTTCTCACAGTTTGGAAGGCTCGAAGTCGGAGGTTAAGGTATCTGTAGGCATCTATAGGTCTAGTGTCCCCTGAGGCCTCCCTATTGCTGGCAGAGCCACCTCTTGCTACCTCTTGGCATGGCGTGTACCTCTGTATACACATGCCCCTATTGTCTATTCCTCTTTTTCTTTCTTTGTATCCAGGATCAAACTCAGTACCTTGAACTTGGCTGGGCAGGCAGTGGAACCACTGAGCTAAATCCCCAGCCCTATTCCTGTTGCTATAAGGACACTAGTCATACAAAGCTCTCTAAAGACCTCAGCTTGAAATATGACTACATTCTGAGGTATTGGGGGTAGAAACTTAAACGTGAATTTTGGGGGAACACAACTGAGCCCACTAGTACCTTTCCCCATTCCCAGGTCTCCCACTTGGTCCTAAAACCTTTTCCTTCAGTAAAGAACATGTTCATTCCTTTTCATATTGAAAGTACAACCTATTCTAGGTCACTGTATGTGCAACCTAGAACTTCCCCGCAGTTCTAACTGGCTATATCCCTTCACTGGCAGGCATTAAAATACTCTTTTCTAGGAGTCTCTGACCCACATAAAAAGGGGCCAACCCAATCACAAGTGGGCCATGTGGAGAATCCAAGAGTACCAGTCCCCTCTGACAATGAAAATCACTATCCACTGTGAGCTAACTTAGTTCTATGTAAAAATAGTCTAGGGTATCCTAGTCTGACTCTGAAAAGAACACAAAAATATACTTATATAAAATTTCACAGATTTTACATGGTAACCAAAACAAAAAACAAAAAAAAAACTGTATGGGCCTATTTTTGACCCCTTTTTCTGCTATAACTTCTTAAATTCTCTCCCAATTTCCTAACCTGTCATTCATTCCTTACATTTCTGAAATCAGGCTTCTTTGCAACAATTCCTCCTTTTAACCTACTGCTGAAACAGCTACTGCTAGGTTTCCAAGTCTTACCTGTCATCCTTCTCCTCTAAAATGCAAGCTCCTCAAAAGCAGACACTGTATTTATCTCTTTGTATCCAATGGGTGTTAGCACTGCATCCAGCGCAGAATGTGGATCCAAATAAATGACTTACAAATGAATTGACTTTCTCTGGAACAGAAACACACTGGAACAGAAAGACTCTTACCGTGAATAACTTTGTGAAGGCTCACTATTAACTTACTGGTTTGCTTCAACGGCATAGCAGATTTCTGTGCATCAAGGCACATATACACTGTTCTGTGGACCAATAGCTTAAAATCCCTGCTTTTCCTTTCTTTAAGAAGCAAAATATAGCTTCTTAAGAAGAAAATTCTGATATTCTCTCATTTAATGAAAAGGTCCTTTATCTGCATGTATCAAAAGGTAAAGAAAAATTCCATGAGTTGTCAGGCCAAGGATTTAGTTCAGTGGTGCTGCCGCCTGCCTCACCAAGCACAAGGACCTGAGTTCGATCCCTGGTACCAAAAAAAAAAAAAAATTCTATGAGTTGTCAAAATAGATGTTTGACATTCACTAAATTCATTCTTAACTGATCCTTTCATGTTTTCTTTCAGAATTATTGACTTTTAATTTTTAACTAACCTAATGTAATTTCATTTGGAGGGGAAATAATCTGGCCAGCACTACCTCCTAGTCTATTAGTCTGAAAGTCAGACTTAATTCCTGATACACCAAGAAGTTCGTTGTTGTTTTGAGCCCTTGCTAGCAGGGCTCAGACTAGATTGAGTTTAATTCATTCTCATCAGCCTCTTTTGAATAATAAAATTACTCAGAAGGGCAGAATCTATGACGATGACAGTAAAAAAGGATTTTTTTGTACCTAAAAGTAAGCAGTAATTAAAAGCATGGGATTTGGACATAAATAGAAGTTTAGGATCATTCTTGCAAGCATTCAGTTCAGAGAAGTCTTGAGGGGCTTTCCTATCTAACAAGGTTATTGTCTTGGCCAGGAAATGTCCACTGCTCCAGTTAAATGTTCAGTACTCTCTTATCTTTCCCTTGATTATGTAGAACAGTATAACAGGACTAAGTGCTTCTCTTGGAGCCATTTCCCATGGCAAGTTGAGTGCAGTATGCCCTGCCTACACTTCTCCCAGGAAGAAAAGGGAAACATGAGTGCTAGTGTTCAACCTCAAATATCTCCACTTCTGATCAACTTCTATACAACATGAATCAAACAGGAATGGATTAAACTCCCCTCCCTAGCTTCACTACTATAATAAGTCAAATTATTTAATTTTTCCAAGTCTTCATTTCATTGCCTGTAAAATGCGGATCATCTTAAAGTAAAACTGATAAAAGTTGAGAAAATATTTAATTTATATATTATGATGAATTACTCATCTTCACTTAAATGTCCAAAATAAAACCAAGGCTCCTTAGAAGCCCATTAACTGAAGAATGGATAAAGAAGATGTTGGGGTTTTTTTGCGGGGGGATTGTTTTTTGTTTTTTGTTTGGTACCAGAGATCGAACTCAGGACCTTGCACTTGCAAGGCAGGTGCAGTGCCACTGAGCTAAATCCCCAGCCAAGATGTATTTTTTTATTTAAATGGAGTACTACTCAGCAATAAACAATGGGAAACCAGAGATATTTATAGCTCAAGGGATGCACATAGAGGCCATGCATTTTTTTATTGAGTTTATTGGTACATTTTAGGTATACAGTACAGTTACATTCATAATTGGGATCTTGTACCTTTACATGACAGGTCTTGGTTCTCATTTTTTCCCCTTGTCCCTGCCCTCCCTTCACCCCCTCCTTCCCTCCCCATTTACAAATACTTTATTTCCATTTTTTCATTTTCTCATATTTTTTTTCTTTTCCCTTATTACCTTTCCCCTACCCTTCCCTAGAGGCATACTCTTAAGTGAAATAAATAGGACACATATGTGTAAATATCAAATGTTTCTCTGGTGTGAGAAACTGAAAGTGTAAATAAGGACCAAAATGTATAATAGATAATTTGAAATAGGAAGAAAAGGTCCAAAGGGAGGGGGAAGCAGGAGGGGTAGGGAAAGGAAAGAAAGGAAAGGAATAAATATGAGAAAAGGAAAAAACAGAAACAAAGACTTTGTAAATAGGAAGGGGTGGAAGGGTTGAAGGGAGGACAGGGGAATGAGGAAAAAAATTAAAGCCAAGCTATATCTTGTAAATCTACAAATTTCCAATGATGAATAACATTGTATTGCATAACTAAAATGCACTAATAAACTTAATTACAAAAAAAAGGCTCCCACTTAGAATTCCATCTCAGCGAAGATTTTCATATCAGACTTACAAAACTGCCCTCACTTATCCTTGGTATGGCATTTCTGGTAAGGACCATATTTTTTAGTGGAAATCTTGCACAAAACAGTAGACTTACTACAATTTCAAATAGATATGGAAAAATAGTCCTAAATTGCCTTCTACAAAAAAACAACTTAAAAATTTAAACCTAAGATGTTTTTTTGGAAAAACATGAGTCTAGATCATATATTACACACAAAACGTCAAAATACAGGGATAAACAATATTGGAATCAGTATTTTACCATAAAAACCAACATGAGAAGATAAGAGAAATTCTGAATTTTCTCTGAAGTAAAAGCAACATGAATTCAGTGGGTACCTACTAAACAACAGGTACTTTTATACATGCTAAATTCCACAGAGATGCAAGAAATAAAATGAATATCATATAGAAAGTAGTACTAAAAGCCACATGAAAATGACAAAGAATAACTCTGCACAGAATTTGTGTGCTTGAAAAAAATTACAAGAATGATTTTTCTCTTGTCAACAAATGCAAAATAAGCAAAATCAATAACCAATTCTATTTCTAGATTTTTACTTACTATACTGCATAAAGACAATTCGGGCACTGCCTGAGCAGAACTCCTAACTCAGCATCTTCTTAGACAGCAGATTTGTCATTCTGACCAACAGAGAGCATTTCATATTTAATACTTCAATAATAATCAGAAAAGGCTAGGAAAATCTTGAAGGCTTAGCCACTTTAAAGAAAGTATATTAAATTTTAATATAGTTTTGAAAACTATATTATATATCACTTCGATTGATTTAACATCTGTAAAAAGACAAATTTATACTAATATAATCCATATTAATTAACTTTCTCCACAGCCAATGTTTTGCCAAAAGTGTCGGTAGACTCAGAAGCTGAATGAAGGAACAAAACTGAATTGCTTGAATATTTAATTACTGGACAAAAGCAAAGAATGCTATTGCATGCATACTATAGAAGGTTAGTTTTAGGACTTCATGTTGCTTAAAACAAGCATAATGAATAGTCACTTCTAGAAAGACAGGATACTGCACATAAAATTAAATGCAAGTAATCTGCCACACCCAGACTACATAAAATGCCACAAAATCTGAATTACTGGGTACAAGTCACTCATATATTTAATCCTATTTCTTACTAAGTTTTCTAACCATCTCATTCTCATTACTTATTATCTGGATACATGTTTTTCTTTTTTACACATACTCATTATTCTTCCATGTTTTCAATTTTATTGTTGGCCCATATTATTATGTTAGTCTTTTTTTGTAACTCTTACAATCTGTCAGAGATTGCAAGATGGAATTTCTACATATGTGTCCTCTTCTATCCAAAATACAAGGATGGAAAAGGTGAATGGATTGGGAGCTACTAAGTAAAGGAAACATGGAAAACAAACCACATCATAAAAATATGCCCCAAGGGAATAGGTCATTTAGGATCATATTTTTCCATGATCACTTACATAAAAAGATGAGACGACATTGAAGAATAAAAGCAAAAGGAGGAAGAAAAAAAAACACCTCTACAGTCTTCAAAACATAAAAACTATGGGATATGAACTATGTTTTCTATTTGTTTACTTCTAAATGAGCAAATTAAAGAAGGGAGGGCAGGGACAAGGGGAAAAAATGAGAACCAAGACCTGTCATGTAAAGGCACAAGATCCCAAAGATGAGAGTAACTGTACTATATACTTAAAATGTACAAATAAACTCAATGAGGAAAAAAAAGAACATGCACTGGATTGGGGTGGACTTAAGCAACCTTTCACAGTTCCAATTTAATTTTGGGTAAATAGGCATTTTTTACATGTATCTATTACTCTATCTCAAGTTTTCACAAGAGTCACATTAATAAAATACAGACTGATCACTGATGAGCTTGGAAAGACATAAATTTTCAAACTGCCAGAGTAAAAGTTAATTTGGGTTCTCACAGTTCTTAAAAATAAAGAATGAATAGAAAGAAATGCCTTTTTCTAGCATCACCCTAGGAGAGAACTGTAGCATTGGGTGAAAAATACACATATTCATGGCATAAAATATGAAGTGGGTATGTAGAAGGGGAACAAAGAGCAAGCCACAGATTTGTTTGTTCTTTGCTTTTTGAGATTCACAATGACTTTATATTATGGAACTCTAACCAAAGCAAATAATGGGCATTTCCAGAGAGGAGCCAAAAAAAAAAGGAAGTATTGCCAAAAGAAAAGATTTAATTCAAGAATTATCTTGAATTTCATCTACAAAGTCATCTAACTCTGACCTCAAATGGCATTACAGCATTTTAGGTAAAATTAATTTAAAATAACACACTCAAAGTCTGATGAAATTTTTTAATTTTACTGTTAAAGAGGAAAAAAAATTATATGAACATAGACAGGCAGTGCTGAGAAGGGGAGGAAAAACAAGTTACCTATGAAGAAGTAAAAACCTGACTCTGACTTTCCTTTCCAATGGTAATACAGTAAAATGAGAGTATAACAAAGACAGTCTTACATTGTTTTAGTGACTCAACAATGTCATACTGAACTTAAACAAAAGTTTAGGTCTTAAACTGTGGAGACTTTTGTAGATATCACCCATCCCCAGGTTTGAGCTCCTGGAACTTCAGTTTCTTCATCTGTACAGAGGTGTATTAGTGGAATCTACCTGGGAAGAACCTGGAGAAGATTCACCCACATAAAGGACTTGGTGTGGTGCCTAGGACATTTTGTGAACAGTTATTTGTCCCTTACAATCCATGGGGGATTCTGCAGATACCAAATCCAAGTCTCTCATATAAAATCAAGTTTCTTATATAAAATAGCCTAGTTTTACACATAACTTATGCACATCTTTCATTTAAAATTTTAAATCATCTCTATATTACTTATAATACCTAATACTATGTGAATATAACCATTATAATGTATTGCATAGGGAATCAGGATAAGGTCTGTAGCTGCTCAACACAGACAATGTTTTCTAAATATTTTCAATCTACAGTTGTAGAACTCACACATATAGAGGGCCAACTGTACTTAATAAATGTTAGCTGTCGTTGTTGCTGTTACAATCCCGGTGACTACCAAATTTTGGAAAAAAGAAAGAAAAAAGAACCAGAAAAACTAGGAATTTGATATATGATTGCACTGAGGGGAAAAAAAACCAGTAAGTTAAAAATTCAAATCTCAACAATAGTCACACATGTGGTAAAAATAAATAGGTAAATAAGTAAATTCCTGGAGAGACTAGATAGATAACAATGAAGTTTATAATATGACTGTAAAAGATCAAACTTTAAAAACAGGATAGAAAAGAAATAAAAACAATTATTTTTAAAATACAGATTTAAAAATAAAATTAGTTTTAAATCTCAAAATTGGATTTAATTTCTAATCACTGAGTTTTTCAATAAAAAAATTCTGCAAATTTGGTTTCTCTCTAGTTACCTAGTATCTTCAATTTGCCTTTTTTTTTTTTTTTTTTTTTTTCCATTTTTTTGTACCAGGGATCAAACTTGGGTCCTTGCACTTATGAGGCAGGCAGTGGGAACACGGAGCTAGATCCCCAGCCCTTCAATTTGCTTTTTGATCAACAAAGATTACAGTATTTATTACCTGGGTCTTCACAGAAAAAGTTTTCTAGCCATTACTTTAGAAGAAAGAGGCAAAGACACATACATGCTCTAGTAAAGACACAGGCAGCTAAATTAGATAGAGATTAATATACAGTCAGAGAGAGACTGGACTGTCAAGGAAGTCAGCAGAGAAAATAAAGATATCAGAATTGCCACTGGAGGCACATGGGAAGAAGAAGAAAGCCAGCCCTCAAAATAAAGATGAAATGACCAGGCCTACACTCCTCCTAGAGGGATAAGCAATAACTTGAAATTATACTATAATTGGTATCACCTAGTCTAGTAAAGTCCAGATAAACATCAGTCACCCAGATGGGTGACCAGAACTTCTGGACCCATCCCTTCCCAAAAATGCCTTTGTTCTTTCCACGTACCCATGCTAGCTTATCCACTTTCCTATTGGACTAATATTAGCTAAACAGTTATACTTGTAATCCTATAGATTGGTTGTACTTTGACCCACGTTGTGATTTTGTTGTATAAATTACCCCTGACAAAGTCTGAGTTGCAAACCACTTTTGGGACCCCCTCCTGTCTCTCAGGAGCTCTCAATAAATCTTTCCTACTCTTAGTCTCTGTTCCTTAGAATTCATTCTTTGATTTCAGGGACACAAACTCAGTGCATCTGACATCTAGCAGGTTGGCAGTTATACTTTCCCCTATATCAAGAAAATCAGAGAAAACTCAACAGAGAACTATGTTAATTTTAGCATATTTTTCAACAAAGTTTTCTTTACCAATTAAAAAAACATGTTTATGAAAAATGTTAATGAAATACACTAATATTTTAATACAATACTAAATTTAAAAGCAATATATAAAATATTAGCATTTGATACCAATTGTGTAATACAGAAAGAAAAAACATATGCAGAGAAAAATAGCTATAGCATCTGCTACAGGTTATATATGGATAAATTTCTGAAACACTTTTTAGATTTTCTCCTATTTCTAAAATGAAGATGTATTACTTTCATGATCAAAAGGAAAACTATGGAATCTTTAAACCAACAGTGCTCAATACTGGAATGTAGCTTTTACATTTTGTATTAACTCATTATTGAGGTTCAAATATATGTTTTAATGCCATCAATTATGCTTATACACCAAGAAAAAATCTGAAGCCTTTTCTAAACTATACAAGCATAATATCAAAAACAGAAATTTGAACTTAACTTACAGAGCAAGGGAAGTGTAACTTTCAAGTTTTCTGAGCTAAGCAACCTATAATTGTCCATAACCAATTTGTTAAGTCAATGCTACATGTCAAATTACTATCTCTATGTTCCTCTATAACAATAACTCTTGGAAAGGGCTACACAGTCAAGATTTTCCAAGTGATTCTCTAGCTTATTAAATCATATTTTTCTAAGATCTATTAATGAAAACATTATTATTTCCCTATAAACCTGTGATTTCTGTAGTCTTAAGAGACTTGAAGAATTCTTTAATATTGCCTACATATCTGTGTAAAGAATTTCAATATAGATAATATCTCTCAACTATATTAAGAAAATATGAAAAACATTAGTCAATACACAAAATCCAAGTGATAAGAAATTTATTAGAAATTCATCAATTCCATAAAGTTAGATTATACTTTACATTTAAATAATATAAAAATAATTCTAGGATGATAACTATCTTTACTTCACAAGCTAACAGAAAGCACAGCTCTCTTTCCAAATGCACTTTTTTGTTTCCACAACAGAGCTGCTGTCTGAGCCATTACAATGCCAGCAATTTAAACAAGTAGAGTCTGAAAGGCCCAGGCATAGTGAACAAGACTGACTATTCTGACTTTCTGCTGAGCAGTGCATTACCAGGGAGTTGCTATGACCATAATGTGGACATAAATACTATTGAGTTGAAATGACTCTAAACATAAAGATAGTTCCCTTCTCAGTAATATGCCATTGAGAAAAGAGTTAAATATTCTAAATAGCTTGTTTCTAAGGGATTACTGCATGTCTCCAGTACTCAAACTCACTTATGCCTTTCAAGTTCTTAAAAAATTCAGTAATAACCCCTCAAATATTTGCTATTTGCTATATTCTAAGTACCAAATCACTAGATGCAAGCCTACAGCTTCTATGAGGACTAATGGAAGTTACCTACTGGCACCAAGAGAACAACACACATCCAGGAACCTGTTCTGTGCTACTCATAAGCAATCATGTTGCATTTTTCTTCTGGACAATATAAAAATGCACTGCTGTTTATGCAAACCCATTCAGGTGTTACAGGCACTTCTATACCATCTAAGGATGCATTAGCCAAAACCAACTAAGGTTGTTCTTTTGGCTCATTATCTTTCAAGTTGAATTAATAATATTAAACAGCATGTGGGATGAGGAAAAACCAAGCACAGAGAAATATTAAAATCCCTTTCCACTCAAGCATAATTCATTTTGATCTTTACTACTGGATTCAGCTAAAGGTCAAACCATAAATGATGGTTTAGATTCAGAAAATATATTATTTCACTGTTGAGTACAGACTAAAATGAGGGCAACTAATTTTAAAAGGGAAGTAATCTGGAAAATACACATATAATGAAAAACATCTCCATTATAAATTATATAGATTGTTTTACTATTGATTGCTGCCAAAATTTGAAATCTCTATGTTCATACAGTAGTGTCTTTAGTGAAACTTAATTTCCTTCACATCGCGTCATATACATTCAATAAAAATTACTCTGGTAAGGGAACAAGAACAAAATCAGAATGGTAGTGATGATAAATTAAAGATCTTAACTTTTGAACAGTTTTAAATGTTCAAGTCATCTATAAGTAGTTTAACAGATGAACACTTAACACACTGCATGAAAAAATAAGAATATATTAATTTATACTACCATATGGCATAAGGCCAACGTCTTAACATGGTCTGCATTAAGTATAAAACTGAGATTCAGAGCATATGTAACTAGGGGAAAAAATTTTAATTATCAATTAAAGACTGTATAGGCAAGAATTACTGTACTTGTTAATTTATGTCAATATTTTCTAATCATGTAGGATTTTATTAAAAGACTGTCAGATTTACAATTGACAGACCACTGGAATGTTACCAGCTTTGGGTTAAAAAAAAAATAGGTGACTAGTTAGTTCAGGCATTTCCTTGTTAATTTATTTTTTTGTTTTCAAAAGCAGCTTGAAATTTCAAACTTTATGGTCTCCACTGCTCCATACTTAGATCAAGATTTGTTTGTGCTTTTAAAACCAACATTTCTTGCTCCTGGTCAAGCAGGAATACTAGAGTGTACTTTCTCCCTCAGAGATATCCAGAAACCATATTCTACCACTGCCCCAAAACGGTCTGACTCTATTAAATGAAAAGCAATTCCAAGATGGAGAGATTGAAGAGTTAACCTAGGAGGGAGCCAACTGAGCAAATAAAACCACATCTAGCAGTTTCACCACTAATAAATTAATACAGACAAGTACATCTTCCCTGGTAACCGATGAAATCTTCACTAATTTACCTATTTCTCAAGAGCGGTCCTTCTACCCCTAGTATCCGAATCATAAGGAAAGCTTGTTTAAAATGCACATTCCCATATCAATTTCCAGACCTCTAGTAATAGGACCATCAGAAGTGGACTGAGAAATTTTTTCAATAGCTTCCTAGAAGATTCTCGCATCCTCTAAAGCTTCAGAGTCAAGCTCCTGGAAGGAAGGCTCAGAAGATTCATCATTAGACCAAATTTGCACTGATACTATGCTTCCTAACATCACACAATCAAAGCAATAAAATACAGTCTCCAACACAAGCCATATCAGACTATTAAGAGCATTACAGTGAATGAAATACTTGGATGTGGTTTGTTAGTAAGTGAATATGTAGACATATGCATGAATGAATTAATAATTCATTAATGGAAAAATTAATAACACTTCTGAAATAAAATAGGAATTTGATTCTCTTAGAATTGGCTCTACAAATACTATACATATATAGCTCTCTAACAACCTCCAAAGTGCTCCAAATTTCTTACCATCTATATATTTGAC
Source organism: Fukomys damarensis (assembly GCF_012274545.1). NCBI lineage: Eukaryota > Metazoa > Chordata > Mammalia > Rodentia > Bathyergidae > Fukomys > Fukomys damarensis. The sequence continues at coordinate 12,301,075 of NW_022900923.1, forward strand.
CATATGATACAACTTCTCAAATATTCAACGAGGAAAACTGAGAGAAAACGGAAACTACAAGACAAAAATTCTGACTTCTCAGAAACATCACAGTGCAGCACTGCTTTTCATCCTACATGGTAGGCTGGCAGATACCACCGCTGTCCCTGGCACATCTGCTTCAGTGAAACACGTTGCTTAGCAACAGCAATCAATGCTGTATTTCCTCTTCACCATTTTCCTGAAGATTGATACCGCTCCAAGGTATTTTCAAATACCTTCTGTTTCACTGACCAAATGCGTTTGTTAATTTTTATACTATAGATAAACAACATAAAACAAATCAGCCAACCATCCCAGTAAAGGAGACCGAGGAAAGGTCAGTATAACACAGGGTGCTTTGGGACTTGTTTGATGAAGAAAAATTCTTTGACAGCTCATTGACTTTATTTGCGATACCCTTTCATTCTGCCATTTTAGAATTGATTTCTGCTACCTCGTGGGAGATGAAAGCCATTAGCATGAATTACCATTCTAAACGCGAATCTATAAGGCATCACTGTAAAACATAAAAAGCAAATGATTTTCAGAAACTGGTTTAATATACATCTCACATTTCAGTTAAATCTTATATCTTGGTTATATTCTTACTAACCACTGCCAACATTATTCAATGTCTCTCCATTAATACAATACAGAAATAGGCAACACTTACAAGCTAAATTGTTTACTGCCTGTGATGAAAGCATAAAGAGAATAACAATATTTAAGGAGAAAGTGGAAATACTGCACAAGAGGGGAAAGGGTAACAACAAGGAAAGGGGATAAGAATTCTTATTTTAAATGTATCTACAAATATATTCTGCCAATAAATACATTCTTCACACAAAAACAATAGAACTCAGGTGCTTTAAACTGTGACAACCTGCTTAAAGTATGTATATAGATATGTTAAACTGGTAGAATATAACAAAGCAAATGTTATGATATTTATTGAGCATCTACAATATTTAAATCCCTATTGGTGGCATCAAGATAAGTAAAATATGACATCTATACCATTTTGCGTGAGAAACAGTCATACAAATAAATACAGAAGACTAGATATCGCCAGAGGTAATCATATAAATATGTGTTTAATCACAAAAATGTCCCAGTTAATGTGTATTACCTCTGCAACATAAACAAGATGAGTAATTTAAAACTCAAAACCTTCATGTTTGACAGCAACACTCAATACTGGAAAGAATATAATGAAATGAAAACATCATCACGCTGGCTCCACTGCTGTATTCTACCAAACTTCTGAAGAAAAACTAACATTAACTCTTTTCAAACTATTCCAAAAATTAAAAATGGAGGAAATTCTTCCAAACTCATTCTCCAAGACCAGCAGTATTTTGACATCAAGACCTGACAGAACATAATAAAAAGAATTTTTTTAAAAAATCTCTAATGAACCCAGGTGAGAAAATAATCAAAAATACTGGGATACAAAATCCAATAATATATCAAAAAGATTATACACCATGATCAAGTTCAATTTATCCCAATGCAAGGATTCACACTTTCACTATGCTTAATTGTGAAAGCTAAGAAATTTGATCTTGTAGAAGTAGAGAGCAGAACAGTACTCTCTGGGATGCAGAGGGGAAGGCAGTAAGAGACAGGACAGCTAAACAGACAACAGTGATGATGCCAGAAAGCAGAAATAGCTTCTAATGTTCTAGAGCAGAGAAGAACAATTATAACTAACATTTAGTTGTATATTGAAAAATACCCAGTAACAAGGACTTTGAATGTTTCCAACACAAACAAATGCTGAATGCATATACCAATTACCTGATCGGATCATCACACTTTTTATTCATGAACTGAAATATCACACTGTATCCTATACATGTGTGCAGTTATGACATGTTAATTGAAAATATACATATACAGAATATTATCAGGCACTGCAAAAGACATCAGGCTGGTGCTATTATTTCACTCAGAACTTTAGTCCTCACTGATCTCCTTAGTACTAACTGCTTGTGTGATAAGAGTATTTGTTTTCCAAGTATTATTGATCAGCAGATTTTCATTTCCATAAGATCTTAAAGCATTAAATTGAACTTAATGAAAAAATATTACATTTATCAATTCAATAATTATAGAGCATACAAATAGAGACAAAACATTCCTGGGTTATAAGGAAGAGATACAGGAAACTGCTTTCATTCAATATCCTTCCAGAAGACACATGGCCTCCATGCATAGCATGCCTCTTGTGTCAGAACGCAGTCTATCAGAGTGGAGTGGATCACTGTGCAATCTACACCTATTAACTTTTGCCAACCGATGGACTGAAGGGTCACAGATGCAAAGAAATAAGCAAAATTAAGAGGATCTAATTCATAGAAATCAGCATTCTTTAGTCCTTCCTCTAAATTTCATATTATACACACACAGATAAACCAGGTATCACATTTTTTCCTCATTTACCTTTGACTGTGAATGCTGACAAAAGTGATATAATTTCCAATCCTGCATCAGCCAAGTATACATTATTCCTCCATTATCAAGAGAGGAAACAAGATGAGCAATGGTGATGTAAGTTGACCAGGGTCACCAGCTAATCAGCAAGATCCATGCTCCTGCCATGAGACATTTGAGGAAATGGATAGAAAAAGCCACCCATTTTAAAGGAATAACGGGCAAAATACAGACTTGGAAATAATCAGGCCATGTGAAGATGCCACGTTACCATATCTACTACAGGATAGTGGAACACTCAGCTCCTGGCGTGCTCCTGCAGCCTGCCCTACCTACTGCATGCCAGGCCAAGACAGGCCCTGCGGAAGATCAGTCCTACCCCAACATTGGCATCTATCCCAGCTTTATTTGCACTCCTGCTTGAGGGTATTCTTAGGATTCCTAGACTTTCTTAACATTTGTAATGACCATTGGCTTTAAGTGAACACCAGTTTTCAACTTGTTTATGAATAAAGAACATGATCTATTTTGCAAATGCTTCCTTTTGCTGAATATAGTTCTTCCTCTTCCTTCAAGAAAGACATTTCTGTAGCACCCTGAGTTTCCTAGCTTATACCGTAATCTCTTCTGAACTCCTGCTATCAAGGGCTCAGCAGCACTACTCCCTTAATTTGCTTGCAATAGGTGGCTCTCTTATAACAACAAAAGCTATCATCTGATCCTAGAATCAAAAGATAGCCACAATTCATTATCTTTTAGGTACTATTCTAGAATCGGACTTTTTTTTTTAGATATAATGGTATTAGTTTAACAGGAATATGGTCTTCTTAATGGCAAGTTATAAGTTAAAAGGTTGAAAAAGAAAAGGGAAGGAGTCTGAAATCCAGTCACAGATTAGACTTCACATTGTACACAAAACTAGTAAAAGGTATATTATATTTGAAAAATTAAAAAAACTTCAGTAAAAGAATTCAAGATGGGCCAAAGAGAAAAAAAAGTGTCAAATGTCATAAAATCTAATTAAGAGGTATCTGTTCTGTGCTAGAAAGGTAGAAAAACTGTGACAAAATATATAAAAGGAAAATGGGCAGAACTATTAATTTTATATAGTAAAACAAAAAAAGGCGGTTTCAAAACATGTTAAAGTTCATAATAATGATTAATTTACTTTATAAGATGAATGAAGTATATTAAGAAGTTTTTTAAGGTAAAAAAAAGTATTAAAATAAAGCATGTAAAATAAGTTTAAAAGTACAGTATATAAGAAAGATGCCTCCAAGAAGTAGGGTAAAATTAAAACTGTTTTAGAGTAATGACCTTAATGAGGAGAAATAGTTCTTTTCTGTCCTATGTATTACATAATGCTCACTTTTCAGTGAAAAATACTTTCATATTTTTTAAACCAAGACAAGTACTGGGGTAATTAGGAACAAGTCTAAAGATGAAGAAACAGGACCTTCTCAGTAATGAGTAATGATAATTTGAAAAACAATGAGGAATGAGAAATAAAATATTTTTCAGCTAAAGTAGGTGAACCACAAATCCTATCTACCCCTGTATTCATCAACAGTACTGTCAAAGTGTGTGTGTGTGTGTGTGTGTGTGTGTGTGTGTACTTTTTTTCACTTTTTAAAGATTTTTACCTCTCTAAAAATTATTCGGCTAAATTTTCTTTTTATTCACTCAAATTAAAATGCAATAATCCACCAGTTATTACCACAATAGCCATGCACATTGTGAAGAGAAGCTCATGATTATAATCTGCACAATTACTGACTGCTAGATAGAATGCCGAAACAGTATTTGAAAAAGCAGCTTCATTTCTAGAGGAGATCAGGGTGGTAATATAAGAGGTTTCACAGGCTCTTCACTAAATGCATCTTTGTTCGCATGGTCTATGTATATTATCATGCGGCAGGTGCAGGCAAATATAAAATATAAATATTTAAAGTCCTACTGAGCTTCTGTGAAGTCAGTGACAAAGAAACATAAACACGGGGGGCTTCATTCATATAGCTAAACACATAAATAATGTTGTGATTGTCAAAATGCAGCAGCACACCCATGTTACTTACTTGGTGCTTATTATTCAACAGCACTGTTTGTTTGTTTCTTAATTGTGAGCCATCTTAAGAATACATCAGGCAAAAGTAAATTTACCAAGCTTCAAGCCCTAAAGAAAGCTGCCACTAATGAGAACCAATATTCAATTAACTCTGCATTTAAGAAAAACTTTTAGCCATTTTGTTTTCTCCCATAAAGTAAGTTGGATCACTTAGTCTTTATTATTCTGTCTTTCTTTCATGGTGCTGGGGGAAAGACACCATAAAGGGTTAGCAGAATTTAGCTGTCCTCAGAAAAGTCTATAAAGAAAAACTGGTTCTATTAAGCCATTTTTTTAAAAAGTAAAAACAAGGGGTAGAATTCTCTGGTGATGTTAGTATACTTACATGACAAAAACTTAAAACTTATACCTATTTGGGCTAAGTCAATAAGCTAACCACATATGTATCTTGCATCTGAGAAGGACAAATCCTTGAAAAGAACATAAAAATATTTATTTAACTTACATACCTAATGGTTAACAACTCACAAGGAAAGTGAAGAAAGCAACCTCTGCACCACTATGACAGCCTTTGAAAAAATGAACCAAATTCAGACATCAGAAAAGTCCATGTGTATTTTCATATTTGACAAGATGGTAAACTGAGCAGTCATATTGACGGTATCTCTCACCGTGTACCACTGCATTGTTTGTATCTTCATATGGAGGGGAAACACGTATAGAAGATGCTTAGGGACAACTTGAAAAATTGATCCACGGAGTCAGTATGACATAAAATATTAGTGTATTCCTATAAACTTTCCAAAGTGTGATGTGACATTGTTATAAAGGAGAATGTCTTTAGTTTTGGAAGATGCATACTGAAGCATCCAAAATCAAGCATCATGATATCAGCAACCGCTTTTTAAACAGGTCAGGAAATACATACACACATTAGTAAATATGGCAAAATGCTAACAACTAATAAAGCTAGGCACTATATTTTCTGTTGTATCCATTCACCTTTTCTACATGATTTAAATTTTTAATAATAAAAAGATGAAAAAAGACTTCAGCTGAGCCTATAATTCCAGTTAGATAGGAGCTGAGGGGAGAAGGTTACAAGTTCAAGACCAACCCAGGCAATTTAGTAAAATCCTTTCTCAAAATTTAAAAACAGAAAAAGGGTTGGGAGTGTAGTTTAGCACTCCCTATGTTCAATGCCCAGTGCCACAAAAATACATACATACATACATACATACACATATGTACAATTTGGAGGCAGGAGGAACCCAAAACAGAGGTCAGCCTGGTGAACTTAACAAAAACTTGTCAGCCCAGGAATTTAGCACAGCGGTTCCAGCACCTGCCTTACAAGCACAAAGGCCTGAGTTCAATCCCGGGTCCCTCCCCCCACCAAAAAAGACCCTGTCATGAAAAATAAATAAATAAACTGGGTTAGGGATGAAGCTCAGTGGTACAGCACTTGCATACCATGTGTGAGGCCCTACAGAAAAGAAAGGAGGGACAGAGGGAGAAGGGGGGGGGGCAGGGAGTAAAGTTCATTGTTTAAGTGATGAGAAAGAAAAATGTCTCTACATGATTATATTCAAGTAACAGCAGAATTCAGAGAAGTAAGTAATTCAACTGAGTTGGATGAAAACTGAATCGAATTCAATGGTTAGGCTCAATGCTGACCTTTAGGGAAAATTTGATTTAGTTTTTACCTAATTTGGTTTGCAATCAGAATCATGGAAAGAATTAAGTTTGTGAACCAAGGTACCATTGTATTCTGTGACTTAGAACAACTCTTGAATTACAATAATTGCAGATTAGGTAAACCTACTCCACAGCAAGGTAAAACAAGAATGCTGTCAATCTAGACCCCACCACTGGACAGAGGATGTAATTTCTTTACAGATTCATGCTACAAGTGAATAACTAATCAAGCTTGCAGTCTAAATTCACATTACATTTATGGTCAAAGAAACCATAAGCTCAGAAATTAACTTTAGAGGACTATTAATGCCCTAGTTCATTGAAAGAATAAAAATCAAACCTACTCTGGACAAGTACACCTTCAATTCATACCTGAAAGAATTTATAGAGTATAAGCTCACAATTAAAAATAAAACAAAACAAGGAAACAAAGTTCAATGACCTAGACTCAGCAGACATATCACACCACTGAACCAACACACAGAGCTTATAATTTAGTATTATTTAAGTAATTATATTTAACACATTTAAAGAAATAACAGATTGAAAATATGTAGGCAAAACAAAATCTTCAAAAATGTAAAATATAATTAAAATGCTAATTTAAAATCTTGTAATGTTAAATGCTTGCAAAGACTTGGAATATGGATGGTTAAGTGTGTGTGTCACTGAACCAACACACAGAGCTTATAATTTAGTATTATTTAAGTAATTATATTTAACACATTTAAAGAAATAACAGATTGAAAATATGTAGGCAAAACAAAATCTTCAAAAATGTAAAATATAATTAAAATGCTAATTTAAAATCTTGTAATGTTAAATGCTTGCAAAGACTTGGAATATGGATGGTTAAGTGTGTGTGTGTGTGTGTG
>NW_022900923.1:12308206-12323647 GCF_012274545.1 Fukomys damarensis
AAAAAAAAAAAAAGCTTTATATATTCATTAGGAGATAAGTACATAAATGTTCACTGCAATGAAATGTGTAACAGTGAAGGACAGAGAACAAACTTTGGTATATACACATAACCAAAAACTATACAGCAGTAAGTTCAAAAATATGTAGCTATATACATCACCATGAAAAAACCACAGAAAACTAGTTCAAAAAAAGTACAAAAATAAGCACAATTTGCCTCCATTTAGATAAAATTTAAAACATAAAACTGAACCACAGTGACATATACTTGTAATCCCAGCTACTTGGACAGCTGAGGTAGGAGGATCACACGTTCAAGGCCAGACTGGGCATCTTAGCGAAGCTCTTTCTCCAAATAAAATAAAAAGGGCTAGAAGTGTAGTTAAGTGGTAGAATGCTTGCCAGCATTCATTTCACAATTCTGGGGTGTGGGGGTATATTAACTACCATTCAAGAACATCACAGCAAAATATCCACATGTTTCAAGAAAATACAGGGTACTGTGTTAAATAAATGGCCAGTAACCTCTATCTCAAGTAGACCTCCACCCAATACAGTGGCCTTTCTGTTATGCCTAGGAATTACCCAGCCTATCTGTAATATAAACTGTACTTAAGCTAAATGATTAGTGATTTGTTTCTTATATCATCTCTATTCAGTTGCAACTCTAATGAAATCTTTACATGCAATTTTTGACATGTATATTCCTCTAAATGCCTTTACTTCACAGAGTAAAAATTGTAATTCTTCCCAAGTAGATATTATAGACTGTGTATAACTTATGTGAAATGCTTTAGGCCAAAAGTGTTTGAGATTTGGGAATTTTTCAGATTCTGTAATAGTCACACGTGCTTCACTGGATGAGCATCCTCAGTCTGAAAATATGAAATCCAAAATGCTCCAAAATCTTAAACTTTTTGCATGTCATATCAGTGCTCAAAAGTTTTGGATTTCTGAGCATTTTGTATCTGAACTTTCCAATCTGTATCTTTTTCACATCTGTTGACTAGAATCTGACTTATATTCAGTTACAATGCCTCATAATTCATGTGAGACTGAATCTGCTATTTTGACTGTGATGTTTTGGCTAGCAGCTGAACAGATGGGTAGATTTTCTCCAGAATGAGTATTTGCCAACAATTGGAAGGGTGTAAAACTCAGTCTCAAAGAAACCCAAACATAACCACAAGGAGTCTAACAAATAATTAAAACATCTACTGTTGCAGAGAGAAATTTTCATAGAATCATACTATTCAGAGATCTTGGTATAAATGACAATTAGGAGAACATTGCGATAATGTTGTCAAATTTATGCAATTAGTAATTATAAGAGGGCCAGGGATTTAGCTCAGTGGTTCTACTGCCTGCCTCACAAGTGTAAGGTCCTAAGTTTGATCCCTGGTACCAAAAAAATATGTGCTGCAAAGTAATTATAATAGAGGCTGGAATTTTTACATGTATTGTGTTCATGTTTATCTAAATCTTGGCTATAGGAAATAATAGAAAAGAAATAAAACCTAGTGATCCATGTTATAGAAAATAGACTGAACTCAGAAATCAAAACTGGGACTTGAGTCAGAGCTCTAGTGGCGCAATCAGTTAGTATGCAGTACTTATATAAAACTTGGACTTGAACTCATCATCTGTGCTGCAATAGCTGCATAATCATAAACAAATAAGAACAGCTCAGGGCTCACATCTCATTTGCAAATAGGCACAGTGAAATCTAATTCACAAGGTTCCTCTGAGAAATACTTAAAATATGTAGTGTCCAGCGAAAGTGCCTGCCAAAGGATAGGTTCTTAATAACAATGACCCTTCTTAATTAATAAAGTCCATGTAGACAAGAACAAATCAAAACTTTCATCCTCACCACTTTCAAAGAGCCAAAGATGACTCAAACTTAGTGACAAAGAAAAGGGTGCACCAATAACATCAATAAAAAATGCAGGTTGCAAAGAACTACAATCATACTTCAGGGCCTTCTCGTAAACAACCTGAAAGAACAGAATCTAGTGAATCATTACAGATTTTATAAGGTGAAAATCCTGAAGAGATAGCATGACAAATCATATGTACTTTAACATTCGTATGACATCTAATATTTTCATATCTTTTCTATACAGTTAAACACAATACCCTGTGGCACTCACTAACAGCTAGTAACAAGATTTTTCCTAGAACGTCCAGCAAAGAAAAGCAAAAGGCTTGCAGCCCTCTACCCAATTCCTGATTTCTGGCAGGGAACAGGAGCTCTTCAACATAGATATTCCTATGGCCAGTGTGAGGAGAAGAGTGGTCTCACAGAAACCCAGGAAATGTAAAGGAACAGCCACCCACAAATGGGTCACTGGGTAAAAAAGATAGAAGTGTTACCAGGAAGTGCGGGCACTGGCTTTCCTCAGGTCAAATGTACAGCCTGGGTCTCCTGCAAACATCCGGGCACCTTCTAACCTCCATGATTTTGGTTTCCTCTCTGTGAATCCTTTGCTTGAGGGTGACACATAGCACTTCACAAAGAAGTTGTTAGTCAGTCACTTCATAGTCACTAGAAAGCACACCCGGAGGGTCTTGTCTTCCTTATGGAGAGAACACTGTGGTGCAGGTATTGAAAATATTGAAAGATCTGATCTAACTTTCATGTCAGTTTCCCGGTTCTTCTGACACACAGCTGACTAGAATTTCTCACATTCTATGATCCTATAGGATATGGAAAACTACAGCTAAATATGCTAAAATTGCTAAATTCTATAATTTCATTTGGATGAATTTAATTATTCAGTTTGACTTGTTTTGATTGTAAACTGAAAAGAACTAAAAAACTCTTTTGATTTTAAAGATCTCATCTTAAAGAAGATTTAAAACAGTTTCAAACCATTATTCAAACACCTTTCATTTAAAACACAGTTTTTTACACACAGCTATTAAAATGAACAAGATTGAATCGTCACAGTATTCATGGAGCTGAGACATAATTAACAGGTAGATAACTGAACAAATTTTGTAATAAAATGCCAAATGCTCCAAGAAGCATGTAATTCAAGTATAATGGGAGATCCTTCCAGACTGAGTAGTCAGGGGGCATCTTTCTGAGGACATGATCTTTGAACTAAGACCTACATACCTAAGTATATCAAGCAGAGGAACTAGCAACTACAGGGCCCCTGTTTAGAAAATTGTATTTCCTATGTTATAGAGACAAAAAGAAGTCCAGTGTGGTTGAAGTACTATGATGGGGATATAAGGTGATATGGAGAGGTACATTAGGGGTAGATAATATTAGTTCTGAAATTAAGAATACACGTTTAAAATATGTAATATGAGTCGGTAGCAGTTATGATCTAATTTACATTTTAAAACGTCACTGATTGCTACCTGAAAAGATGATAGAGGAGCAGAAAAAGGAAAGAAGAATAAAGGAAAACCAGTGGATTGATCAGCATTCCACGGCTGGGACAAAATACCTGACACCCACAATTTAAAGGAGGCAAGGTTTATTTTCAGAGCACGGTCAGCTGGCTAAGACAGAAGTGGCACAGATGAAAGGCAGGGCAGAGGAAAGCTGCTCAACACATGGCATTGGGATGACAATCAAGATTAGCTGTCACAACCAATGAGGAGATTACTATATTTATTCAGGCAACCCACGATCGAATTTGGACTACAGTCATAGGGGAAACTATTGAGGGGAAGGAATAGATTTCAGATATATTTTACAAGACTTGCTGATGGATTGGATGGTGGTGGAGGATGACACAAAGACTTAAAAGAAATGCTTAAATTTTTGTCCTGAACAAGTGAATGGAAGGTTATGCTAAGTATTGAGATGGGGAAAACCAAGGCAGAGACAGGTAAGAGAAGAAACTGGGGAGCCAAAGAGTTTCTGCTCTGTTCTACTGTATCTGGGGTGCTTTCCAGATAATCCAGAGATGTCCAGTAGAAAGCTGACAACACATATATGTACTCCAGGATAGTGCTTGGGGCTGGAGACACAAAATGTTGAGGCTATACATACAAGAGAAGGTATTTGAAGTCAGAATTAAAGGAAAATCCATTAAGTAGAGAACTTAATCAGAAAGAAGAAACAAGAATTGAGCCTTAAGGGATTTCAATATTTAAAAGTTGCATAGAGAATCAAAATCTATCAAAAGATGTTCAAAAGAAATGGCTGACAAGAAAGCAAAAAAACTGAGAAGAGTGCAGTCCTGGAAACCAAGATGTGACAGTCCACTAAGGAAAAGAGAGTAGTCAGTTGTGGGAAAGACTGCCACAAAGTCGAGCACACAGAAGAAAACACTGGATTTGAAAACATTAAAGGTTACTGGCAGCTTTATTTAGAGTACCTTTACTGAAATGTGGCAATGGTAACATTCCACGAGAATGAGCTGATGAACAAAATGAGAGATGGAAAAGAAAATAACTACACATAAATCTTCTAATAAGTTTCACTATGGAAACACAGGAGCACCTACAGAAAACAAGGGGGGAGAGGGGAAAAGGGAGAGAGAGTGGGAGAGTGGGGGACACCTACACACAGTTACAACAGGGAACGGCAAAAGTTCCTGGTAGAATGGAATATATTTAATCCTCCACTTTCTTGCTTCCCTAAACAAATGAATCTCACACAGTCTGATTCTAAAACTCTTCCCTGAATAAGCTACATGGATCCACAACTCATACATCTCAGACACAATATATCTTTTGCTCAACCTCTCTATCCGTAACAATTTCTTTCAAATCTAATCAGAAGTTTTGAAGATGAGTTAGGATGGACTATATTCTTGTTTTCATAAATATGTGCAAATTAGAAGCACCTCATAAATACTTCAAGATTACAAGGCAAGGCATACCTCACTGGAAAAAATTAAAAGATTTAAGATTCACCTCCACCTGGAGAACTGGCATTATCTATCAAATGTCCTATTTCTAACAATGAAAGCCAAACTACAATCCATTTTCCATAACCTATTTGCTCTTTTTTTAGATTCTCAGGCTCCCAATTTGGTCCAGAAAGTTCCCTCTTTACCCAAAGTATATTTCCATGCCTCTGTCCTATAAAGTCAAACTGAAAGTGTAGCATTTCTGTCTTCATAAATGGGTTAGACATTGTCCTGCCAGGGAAAGAAGAGGGACTGAGTGACCTGTGAACGCTCCTGCTAGCTGTCTCTCACTGATGCTGACCTCCTGGATGTATTATAAATGCATTTCACACCTTCTATTAACTTGTCAGAGGACCTTCTTTCCCAAGAAACTCATTTTGCATAAGTTAAAGAGTTTTTTAATTTACATAAAAACAAGTTAATAACGAGATCATGTACTGCAGATTTATTTAATCTATGTGAGATTTAGAGTATAATTTCATCAATAAGCATCACAAGGATAATTATAAATTATATTAAAATAAAGCATTCAGTTAGTGGTAAAATTGGCTTAGATTCCATCTTATTTTAATTAACTTTACTGGTACATTGGAGGTATACACTATGATAACACTCATCGTTAGGAACTTGTACCTGTACATGATGCATCTTAGTTCTTGTTTTTTCCCACCCCACTTCCCTCTCTTCCACCCCTCCACCCCTCCCTATTTACAAATGCTTTGCTTCCATTTCTTTCTTCTTTTCTCATATGTTTCCTTTCCCTTCTCCCCCTTCCCCTTTGAACCTTTTCTTCTCACATTATCTATTATACATTTTGGTGCTCATTTACACTTTCAGTTTCTCATACCAGAGAGACGATTCAGCATTTACACACGTGTGTCCTGTTTATTTCACTTAAGAGCATGGCCTCAATATGCATCCATTTAGCTGTGTCTCTCGCTTATCATTCTTTATGGTTGAGTAATACTCCATTTTATTTAAAAAATACATCTTTATCCAGTCACCAGTTTAGATTCTATCTTTTGATTCTGACCACATGTTTCATTAATCCACTAAAAGTTTTTCACTTAAGTCCTGGGCTGGAGCCATTTCTGTTATCATTTATACCTTCAGATTACCAATATTTGATATATACAATTTCTTTCAATCATGGAATATTTAGAGTAGAAATAGTCTAGCCTTTCTAAAGCTTCACTGCTTTTATTTTTAATACCCACATTTAGAATACAGAATAGTAACTCCTAAAGGAATATTATACTTACCTCTAAGTAAATTAAAGATATACACGTTCTAAAAAATGGCAACTAATTAACTATGTCTTATAGGAAAGACAATAAGACAGAAATATTTAGGAACTATCACCACTGAATTTTATTTTTTAAAACATATTTTGATAACAACTGTAAGGGAAACAAAAAGGAGTAAAGGAGAATCCAGGGGACATTTTTAGGCTACAAACTATGTGGAACACTGAAAAGAATATATTGATACCATATGGAAGTGAAACCCATGCTTCACCCTAGTTGTTTTCTTTCTATTTTATAGATAACTTTTTTGTTTATGGTACCAGGGATCAAACTCAGGATCTTATGCTTGCTAGGCAGGCTCAGTGCCACTAAGCTACACCCACAACCCTCTTTCTGCTGTATGATTATCCAAATTAATTTGTTAATATCTATATCATATTATACACATATAATATACATTCATATCATTATCTACATATCATGCATGTATATGTATGCATATATCATACACATACCATAGCATATATACATATATCATTAGCATATAGCATATATCATATATAGCATACATACATATATTGTAGCATATATGTATGCCTATCATATACGCATATGTACGTAGACATATCATACACATATATGTATATTATTCATCTTTAACTATTAAAAGGTAAATTACATGAGATCAATGATTTTTTTCAATGTTCACTGCTTTATTCTATCCTCTACAGTAGTGTCTAGAATGTCATTTTATGAGTATATATTTGTTCATTCAATGAAAGGTCTCTTTCCCTTTTCATACTCTTCATGTCCAAAAGAAGTTTTTCTTCAAACCTGGGTCTTTTCCATCCCGCCCATTCTCACTGATTGTCAAAATTCCCCCTGCTCTCTTATTCTCCATGGTAGGTGGCCTCTAAATGAACTCCTATCATCACTGAATTTTAAAGTAGAAGATATTAACAATAATATATTTAATTTTCCTTTGTTTCAAAATCTACTCTTGCATTTGAATCTCGTATTTAGATTAGCTCATTTATTCTCCCTAATTTTCTTTAATACTGACACTTATAGAGAATACTAACCAAGTAATCTGTCATATATATCTCATGGTAAATGAAAGACCCTAGGCAAAGTGTGATAATGCTTTCATCAGAACATATCACAACACACGGTTAGAGTCTCCTTTCTTCTACTAGAAAACAAAATTTGTATTTTAGGAAATTCTACTCTTCGCTATGCTTCCACCACAAACTCGAGGCCCTCAGAAGAACACAAAGCAACTTTGTACGGGAAAAGAAACTCTGTTCTAAGATTCCAGGTGGAGAAATTATTCCTTCAGCCACTTTATTAACAATTTGATCTTGAGCAGATCATTTAACTCCCCTGACTCCTTTAGTTGTATGCATAAAATGAAAGTAACATTAGTTTAAATGCAATTGCTCAAGTAATTTTCTAAGGTCTCTTCTAAAAAAACTATGATAAATAACTTAGAAGATTTTGCATCACAATGTCTTGTTATTTACATTTATTTAACACCCATTTTCTTTATTTCAAGTTTACTTCTGAACACTCTAGTGAAGGGTAATTCAACTTGCTTTCATGTTATCTTTTAAAATAGTTTATCCTACAGAACTTGAGCTGGTGTTACGGGAACACAAAGTTCACAGAATGTTGGACTGGGAGATGCCATACTCTAAGCTCTGTACTTTGTATCTTAAGAGAGTAAACATTCTGGTTCTCATTCCCAGATGTCTTTTCTTGCTCTTTTTTAAAACCAGCTACTCTCATCCCTGTCCTAGGGCCTTTAGTTCTAGGTAGGTGGCACTATAAAATCCGTTTTGGCTTGAAATTTCTAATAGCTATATCACACTTCTTGTAGTAGGTGAGGTGTCACTTGAGGTTCCACTGGTTGAATTCTAAAGCCCTAGGCTACTAGTATTTCTTTTTTTTTTTTTTTTCCTCATTGAGTTTATTGGTACATTTTAGGTATTACGGTACAATTACATTCATTATTGGGATCTTGTACCTCTACATGACAGGTCTTGGTTCTCATTTTTTCCCCTTGTCCCTGCCCTCCCTTCACCCCTCCTCCCCTCCCCCTTTACAAACACTTCATTTCCATTTTTTCATTTTCTCATATTTTTTTCTTTTGCCTTATTAGCTTTCCCCTACCCTTCCCACTTTCCCTGTACCTTTATCCCCTTTCTTCCTATTTCACATTGTCTATTATATCATTAGGATCTTATGTACCATTATACTCCTAAGTGAAATAAATAAGTCACACATGTGTAAATACCAAATAGTTTCTCTGGTGTGAATATACTAGTATTTCTTTATAAGGTTTTCAGGCAAACAAAACCAACATACTTCCAACAGCACACACTAGATTTTATTTTTTTTAATCTGAAACCTATTATTTAGAGTCAATGTTTCTAACAGATCTCTCACATTCATTTTCTCTCTTTTTCCCTCCCCCTCTCTCTATTATGTAGATTCCTTTGGATATTGCTGTTGCTTCTACAAGTTCTCATCATTGTGGGGCAGATCCATATCAAAACCAAGAAT
Organism: Fukomys damarensis; assembly: GCF_012274545.1. Taxonomy (NCBI): domain Eukaryota; kingdom Metazoa; phylum Chordata; class Mammalia; order Rodentia; family Bathyergidae; genus Fukomys; species Fukomys damarensis. The sequence continues at coordinate 12,316,900 of NW_022900923.1, forward strand.
GAATGAATAAAGAGGAATTTCTGAGCAGATGTTAAGATTTCAGATAAATTCTAAAACAAACTGAATTAATTTCATTTAGACCAAAAACAGCAATTTCATAGCTGAAATGATTTCTACAAATTTGGCTCCAGTATATGTTCCACATTCATTAATGATGGCTTGGGCCGGGGATTTAGCTCAGTGGTGCTGCCACCTGACTGGCAATCACAAAGTCATCAGTTCAATTCCCTAGACTATTGTTCTATTCAATCGGTAGTTCATTACTTTAAAAGTTACTTTCATTATAGGAATAAATCATCTTAGAACATCTAATACATTTTCTTCCTTAACCACAAAACTTTTATGCCCTCTTTCTCCTGACAAACTCTACATTTGTTTTTTGTTCTTCATTTTATAGTTCTGCTAAAATTCTTTGAACTGTACCTTACTAAAAGTAAAAAATACTAGTATCAATTTAAATAAAATAGCAATAACCTATTAAATAAGCTTGTGATAACAGATTTTACATTGTTTCAGCCTACCTGCTGTATTTGAAATAATACAAAGAATGTATTTAATTTTAATGCAATTTTAAAATTTGAACTTTCTTTATAGAAAAATAATTATAATAACTGTCTCATATCCATCTTAGAGATGATGCAAAGTTACATAACTCATTTACAAAGTATTCCAAACATTTCAAGAATGTCATGTTGCTAGAACCATTTCATAGGCTGGGATTACCTAAAACAGAACTACACATAGTCTCCATCCTAAAAATCTAGACCTTATACATGAAAAGAAAGCAAGCCCCAAAATGAGACTAACTTCACATTATCAAGAACATGCCAATTTTCAATATCATTGCATTTAAATTGTAAACACTAATCTCAGCAATGGTTGTGATAATTTGAATTTGATAATTCAAGAATACATGTCTTACATGATGTGGCCTTCTCCAGAAATGGGTGCTATTCTGTATGTAATGTTCTACATTTTTATAATTATTCTCAATGATCAATTAATTCTCAGTGATCATTAATTCTAATACCAACTGCGATGATTTATGGGATAATAATCTTTCTTTTATTCTCTGTCGCCCTACCTCCCTCCCTCTTTTCACCAAATTGGAAAGAGAAGGGTCATTTTGCTCTAAATCTACACTCAGTCCTTAGGAAGATTTAAAGTTGTCTACATAAACATATTTAATAAAATAAGAAAACACAATTTTTAAAACATTTACATAAATAAGTAATGAGGAAAATGAGAAAGAAAAAAAGCAAGCCAAGAATTAGGCTGCTACAAAAAAACACACACTGCAGTGTCTTGCATGCTGCTGAAAGTACTTCACAAATTTGGAGAGATCCTATAAATTCAAGGATAGAAAAGTTTTATAGAAGAGCTGGGGACAGCTTCAGTATTTATGATTTTCAGGTCACCATAATGACCAGAAGCAAACTAGGCATGTAGCTCAGTGGTAGAGTGCTTGCTTAGCATGAAGAGACACTCGATTCCATGACCAGCCCCAAAACAGTAGGCCAACCAAAGAGCTCTGTTTTCCCTCCTGTTTCCTGCTTTTTTTATATGGCTGTGGACACAAGCAGAGTGTTATAAAGATGCTGTTCAGAAAGCTGCTTCTGGAGCCACTGAGCAGTTGACATCAGAATCCATAATAGGAACATGTAACAAGATAAGTGACTATATATTCCTAGTACAAAAACAGTATAATGTACAAAATGCACCTGCACCATTTTTATAGTGCTCAGACATATTTTAACAGAGTAGCTGTTAACTTCAAATCAAAAATTGATTTTGGGTTGTTACTCTTTATAAAATGTACATACACTCTCCATTGATATACACAAAGGAAAAGTATTGCTTTCCTTAAATTATAAGGGGAAAATCAAAATAAGATCATGAGATGTTTTCTAACATCCCAGAGATAAGGTCCCTAACATTTCAAAACAGCCTTAGTCATCTGGAGCTCTGGTTGTTCATCAGATACAGCACTTGACACACAGAGAAGCACATGCATGACAATTACTGTTTAGGGTACAAATCTGTACAGATTACATGCAGGATCTAATACCAGTCAACTTCCCACAGCAAATCAATTTCTTAAAAGGAAGGGTACACTCAATGTTTATTGTGTTAAGAAGAAAAAAATAAAATGAAAAGGCAAATAAGTGACAGCAAAATCCTTATGCTCTAGTTTAGTTTTTCCTTGGGAGCGCCGAGTAGATTTTATTAAATTTAACCTAATTTTGCTATGGCAACAGTTTTATCGCTTGAGATTATACTTTAGCAGAAACATAGCATTTGTTCTCCCATTTCAGCACCTTGGTCCTCTATGAGATTGACTTATTAAAGCCATAGTTTTTAACGCCAATGAGAATATACATGTGCACTCATTTACTGAGATTCAAAAATTATTAGAACATCTATATAATAAATCCAATACATGCTCCCTCCCTAGGAAGATCTTTTATGACATGAATCTTACTCAGTGGTTAGGGGGTTAATAAACAAAATGGATCATTGGACTGAAAATAAAAATCACCATTTTAAAAAAAGATGTCACCAAAAGAATCGGGTACTATATAATACTGTAACCACTTCAAATTCTCAGCAGTAAAATAAAGCCTTATAGTCCCAGCATTTTCATTAGTTTTCCAGTAGCACTGGATGCAGAGTGAATCACAATGAAGCAAAAAGCAATGGCGATTCCCTTTTAAAGAACACATACTTACAGAAGGAAAGCATTCCTTTAACTCACACTATGATAACAAGTGGCCTGTTCACACCACTATGTTTTTTAAATTTTAATACCTTAAAATATTTAATGTAATAGAACATTGCATTTAACCTGCACAACAAATGTTCAACAGCTGACACAGTGAACCTTGATGCACCCTAAATGTTAATTTAAAAATAAATAATTATAAAACTTAGTTAAATTTCTATAAGAAACCTTTATCATTATACAATTTGGAGCTAGAATTATACTTAGTGTGTATATTCAGGATGTAAAGGTAACATGAAGAATGACAAAACCTGCATAAAGGAAAATCCAATATTATCTATGAGATTGTTTCAGTTCAAAAGAGAATGTGAGAGGCAGGCATGGAGATGCAAAGTGAGATATGGCATTAAAGCAGATCTTACAACACAGTCTTATGTTTTCCTTTGCATCAGATAATAGTCTCCTAGTACGCAAAGAGAGTAGGTCTTCTGAGCAACTCACTTAGCAGGGAAAAACACACACATGCATCTCATTAACAGTCTTGTCCTTCTGTCTAAGGTTGAGGCAGAAGGCAGATAGTCACAAAAGAAAAAGAGTTAACCCTGCATTAGCCATTTTAATTGGAAAGTGTCGTAAGTCTGAACTAGCTTTTGTCTTAATAATCCTCTATTTAATCCCTTTCAGTTCATCAGAAATGAAGAATTATTCTCAATTTCTACTGGAATATGAGTAGCAGCCTTCAAGCCAAATAATAAGGTCCTTCTAGGGTTTGCTAAGATGTTATTTACTGTGGAGAATGCAGAATTATGAAACATAATCCCTATTCTCAAGCCACTTAGAATCTGGCTGGGGAGACATATATACAACTACAAATATAGCTGTGGCCATCAGCTGAACCACAACAACGTCTAGGGAAGACTGATGGAAGGATGGATGGATGGATAGACAGACAGCCATCTCCAGATGTCACAGGCACCATTATCATTAGGCTCGTGGCAGGACCACTTTCAATGAGACTTTCCCTTCTCCAGGGTTTTCTATGCATCATACCATCCTAGAACAACTGCTTGAATTTCATTCCTAGAGCAAATCCCTAGCCTCTAAAGTAGAATATTGGGGAAGGAGTGCTTAGGTCCTTACAAGGAGTTTACAAGTCTTTATGTGCTCCAACTCTCTACAGCTGTGCAATCCAATACAGAACCCAGAAACCACAAAGTGGCTCCTAAGCTTCAAATAGGGTTAGAATGACACAAGACCAGAATTTATTATTTAATAAAATTAAAATTTAATAACCATGCAGTTAGTGGCTACAATGCTGGAAGCAAGATATAAAACAGTCCCATCACACACACACAAAAAAAACTACTACTCTAGAGGCCAAATGGCAGGCATACTATAATTGGATATATACATTCCTGAAAAATCTCATTTCCTGCAAAACCTTGCACTATGAGGGCTATAATATGGCAGAACACTCAAAACCTCTATAATATTGTAACCAGAGCCCTTTGAAATTTTCTAATAAAAATTACTAGCATCATTAAAAATAAGATATAAAAAGTTTTTTGGTTTTGGTACCAGGGATTCTAGAACTCAGATCCTTGTACTTGCAAGGCAGGTGGTGGAACCACTGAGCTAAATTCCTGGCCCAAGATATAAAAAGTTCTTAATAAAGAAATACTACAGTAAAAAGTCAACCATACTTTCAAAGTAAAGGTGAAGGTAGTATGAAAGAAGGTTGTAAGAAATGCATCTAAGTTTTGGAAGTACAGAAAGAGAAAGATCATGCTATAGTTTGGAACTGGAATGTCCTGTAACGTCTATGTGTTAAATGGTTGTTTCTAGTCTGCAGAATACTGGGAAGTGGAGAAAGATTTAACAGGTAGGGCTTAAGCCAAACATGGCAGTTCACACTGGCAATTCCGGCTACTAAGGAGGCTAAGGCAGGAGGGTCACGAGTTTGGGAGCAGCTCAAGAAACTCAAAGAGACTCTGTCTGAAAATAAGGAAGAGTATCGGGTGTCATGGTGCACATCTGTAATCCAAGCACTTGGGTGGCCAAGGCAGGAAAATTACTATGAGTTCCAGGCCAGCCTGGGCTACATAGTGAGTTCAAGACCAGCCTGGACTGCATAGTGAGAACCTGTCTCAAAAACATGGGAGGCAGGGGTGTGGAGAGAGAGAGAGAGAGGGCGCTGAAGATATACCTCAGTGGTAGAGTGCTTGCCTAGTATGGATGAAGCCCTGGGTTCAATCCCCAGAACAGTGGTGGTGAACCTATGGCATGTATGCCATAACAGGCTGTTTGTATCATTGCAAGCTCCTAAAGGTTCGCCATCACTGCCCTTGAATCACAAGGGAAAGCTTACTGGGAGGAAGGCAGGTTGCTGGAGGAGTGCCATCGCAGAAGTTGGTGGAACTCTGCTTGTAGTTCTTTTCCCTGTTGTCTCACCCTCTCTCCTTTTTTCACTTACCTGGCTTCTACGAGGTGAGAAGTTTTGCTCCATCACCCACACCCTGCCATGACGCATTCCCTTACCATAGGCCCAAAAGCAACACAGTCAATCAATCCTGGAATGAAATCTCCAAAATCCTGAGACCAAAAGAGCCTCTCCTCTTTATAACTTAATTATCTTGGGCATGTGTTATAAAACAGAAAGCTAACACAACCAGGTAAAAACTGATAAAACCAATGGAGAGACAATGAGAACAGCAGGCAAAAGAGCACCATTCTTCTCCCCGCTAAGCTATGTTCTTCTGTCACTGTACTTAAGAGTTCAGCTTTTATTACCTAGTGACAAAGGCATTATATTAATATGCCAAGAAAAATCACGTATAAACCAAAGAGGCTACCACATTAATTCAACATCATTCCTGTCTTTATCAAGTACATAGGAATTAATTCTTGTAATAGGAACACAAGTAGTAGCAGAAAATAAAACATATGTCAAACAAGGTCTTTTTCTGTGTTGTTATACTACCTGAAATAGCTCTGGCTACAACCCCTTCCTTATCTTGGTCTAAACTATGCCCATTGTTCAAGTTAGCTATGGCTGCATGCTACAGCCAGCTGTTCATTATCATTGAAAGTTCTAAAAGGTTCATCATCACTGTTCAAAACAATTCTGAATTACCACTTCTGTTTCCAAACCCAATGAGACAGGAATTTTTCCTCTTGAGAATACTTTTATTCATACTTCATGTAAAATTTAAGACAAATTTATCAGCACTGTTATTGTTGTTTATTATCATTATTATTACTAGGGGGAGTCTAGAAAGGATGCTAGAAATTCAGAGGGGAGAGCTAATTTCCTTCCTAATTCTTTGTAAATACTTCTACTGAATGAATTTTAGGACTGATTCTATGCCTAGGTTCCCAGATGATGTTGGGGAAGTCAAAATCTCTTCTGGAGGTTTCAAACTCATTTTTAAAACATCTACATTGAGTGTTATAACTGCAAAAATGATTTTTAAAAAGAAGCTCCTGATGCCTCGCAAGCACAAGGTCCTGAGTTTGATCTTGGTACCAAAAAAAAAAAAAAGATACAAATAAAAAGAAGCCCCATCTACCTTTACCGTGCATAGACTTGAAATAAGCAGCAGTAAGAGAAATTTCTACACTTTTTTCTACATAGCTATACACAATGGGTAATCAAAACAAATAGTGCAGGTTTAAATTTCTAAAATTATTTCAGTAAAAGTCTCATGGCCATTAATCTCCCTCAAAATATTTACCCTCCCTTTGAACACACTTAACCCACTGTTCTTGCCACTTTATAAAGCAGTTCTGGAAGTCTTCTTTAGTGAGCAGGTACATAAGGTATGATTTAAAAAGTGTGATGAAAGATGCAGATGAAAACAACACTGAGATTCCACCAAAGAATGGCTGCTATCAAGAAATCACACAGGCCGGGGATTTAGCTCAGCGATTCGGTGGCGTGCCTCACAAGTGCAAGGACCTATGTTTGATCCCCAGTACCAAAAAAAAAAAAAAAATCACACAATAACAAATGTTGGCGGTGTTGTG
>NW_022900923.1:12323901-12333223 GCF_012274545.1 Fukomys damarensis
CATAGGAAAATGGATACATATTGAAGATATACTCCTAAGTGAAATAAATAAGTCACACATGTGTAAATACCGAATAGTTTCTCTGGTGTGAATAATATGCAATAATACAGAAGTTCCTAATAAGATTACTGAGATGGTGAAATGGGAAGAAAGGGGCTAAAGGTGTAGGGAAGGTGGGGTGGGTAGGGGAAGAGTAATAAGGGAAAAGAAAAAAATGTGAGATAATGAAAAGATGGAAATAAAGTGATTGTAGATGGGAGGGGAGGAGGGGGTGAAGGGAAGGCAGGGGTAAGGGGAAAAAATGAGAACCAAAACCTGTCATGTAGAGGTATAAGATCCCAACAATGAATATAACTGTACTGTATCCCTAAAATGTACCAATAAACTCAATTAAAGGTGGAAAAAAAAAGTGATGAATATCGCTGCCGAGCATCATCCAATGGAAAAGTAGGCTCATCACCATGCGTTCTCATCCACCTTACTCACCAGATCTGGTGCCCTGTGACTTCTAGCTCTTTCCAAAATCACAATGACCATGAAAGGTAAACTGAGTTGAATCAGGACACTGAGGTAGCCACAACACTATGACTAAAGATACGCATAAAAGAACTGCTTCAAAAAGTGGCAAGAGTGATTGGTGTGTTCAAAGTAAGAGGGAGTATTTTGAGGGGGGTTAGTGACAGTGTGTTTTTTGCTGTCACATTTTTAAATATTTAAACATTCCCTATATTTTTCAATCATACTTCTTATATGCAAAAAAGCACATAAACTTAAATTTGATCATGCCATCCATGCCATGTTGTAGCTTATTTTATTCAGTTATACTCTTGATTTCAGTATACACACCTCTCCCTTGGTTGTTCTGTCTGTTGCATAATTAGAAAGAACTAGAATTTTTTTCTGTGCTGGTACACATTTATAGTACATAATGATTACATTCATCATGAAGGTGGTATGTGTACATAACATTTCTTAATTCTTTTTTTAACCCCTTCTGCTCTTCTCCCTCATCTTCCCTGCATCTCTTGAAACTACAATTTAACACCACATATTAAATGAAGTGCCTGCTAAACATGTTCAGTTTTTCTTAAAACTAAACTATATATGTACTTTTTTTGAGATAGGTTTTCACTAAGTTGCTTAAACTTGTGATCCTCCTACCTCAGCTCTCCCAGTATAAGTGTAACTATAAGTGTGGAATAACATGCCCAGCCCATTAATATATTTTTTAAATATTTTTTCCTTATTTGGAGGTAAAAAATACTTTTTAAAGGACAAAAGTCAACCAATCTTCCAATCTAAGATGAAATATGTTGAAATATAGCCTGTCATCCATATAAAATTCAAAAAGTACACACATATTGTTCATCATTAAATTTATAATGTATATCCAGGCAAGTACATATCCAACAGACTAATGTGATAAATTTTATCTGGCCCTGTGATTTCAGGGAAAAGTAAATACAGAAATAAAGAAAATACAGTCTATAGCCATACTACCCTGAATGTACCCAATCTTGTCTGATCTCAGAAGCTAAGCAGGATAGGGCCTGGTTAGTACTTAGATGGGAGAAATAAAGAAAAAATATACATAGACATATAAAGAGTCCCTGTGCCTCCTAAATGTTGGTTTATAGGGAGGAGCCACCATGCCCAGCATAAGATCATTTGAGTCCAAAAATCTGAGGTCAGCCTGGGCAACACAGTGAGACACACACACTTCCATCGCAAAAATAAAGAGAAACAAAGTAAAATTTTGAAGGGGTAATGTTTGAATTTTGCCCTTTTACTTTTGACAGTGATAATAACCATAGATGTTAACCAAATTCCTATGAGGAATATTTTCAGGGTTATAAATTACATCTAACTGTGAAAAGTAACCTAAACTGCCATTATTATGAAAGTATAAGAATTGTACTTTTTAAAATAATTAAGGAAATCTTAGAACTATTGATTACATCAATAGGATACTGTGACCGCCTTCTGCTGTTTACCATCTAATAACCTTCCCATGAGGTATAGAAGTTTTACATAACAGGTTTGCAGAAGGAAATTGATATAATTGCCTCAGAAGAAATATTTGGACTTTTGTTTTTATTTTTATAAGTAGGTTTGCTGGCTAGATGGACACAATTGACCTTTTACTTTTTAATGGAGCCGTATTTTGTTAACCATTCCTCTGTAAACTGGGAAGTTCTGGATTTCTTATCTGCTAGTCTTGTACTTGTCTCAGGCAGGCCAAATAAATTTGTGCTGTGATTCCCTTATGAATGAAAAAAGAAAGAGTTCTTATTAATTGGTCTCCACGTAAAAAATTTTTATTTAACTATCATCTCTTAAAGGTAGGAAACATTATCACAATGCACTTTCCTTTTATTAGACTCTAAAAATACTCTACAAAAGGATTTAGCTATAGTTCATGAATCAGCTATGCATCTCTCACGTGAAAAAAGTCCAAGGACACTTAATGTACACTCGCTGCACCTTTCACTTTTCTTAAGTGACCCTATTTAAAAGGCATCCTGGGACTGTCTTCACATTAGAATTCTTAATCCTCAAATGCTGACATATCGTTACAGACAATGAGGTTCCCAATAGTGAATGTGAAAAAAAGCCCTGACTTTCTACATTATTTGCACTCATTCAGTTTGAATAACGCTACCTCATAAATAGGATTTGATGCATGCAAAAGAACAAATTGAAAGCACTGGTAGTATATATACTATAATCACTTATTATAGCATTTTAAATGCCTTCTTAATAATGGCAAAATAGTTTTAAAGCTACCCATGACTTGTACCTCAGCTAATTCAATTTGACAGTGAAAGATGCTATGTTGGTCTATTATGGCAGATATAAAATATACACCATGAAAGGTCTTCTGCATATATAATCACATTTCTTTGTGCTGCATGTTTTCCAGTACCACAAAAAAGAAGACGAAGCACTACTAATGCTACATTGAATGGATTTTTCCACAGTGTTTCCTGTTCTGTACTTTAAATATCTAAATATATCTTCTTTTACTGTGTGGTTATAACGTTTTTCTCTATAAAAAAAATGTTTCAGTTCTCCCTTGAATTGGGTTTATATGGGCTCTATTTTAGCATTATTCATGAAATATTCTGAATATATGCAAATATGATACCTCAATGATCTTCAAAATGCTGAAGTTTCAATTTTCTTTAATTCTGCCATCAGGAGAGGCAATGCATTCATCTCTATGTGGCAGCCTGCCTTTTAGGCATCACTAATGTTTGAGAATTTCAGAAATTCTGCTATGGTCAAACAGACTAAGAACCTGGACTCTGTAAAATTCCTGGAGAAACTTAGCAGATACCACCTTTTGTTTTTCCTTTTAGTTTTACCTCCAGACCAAGTGAAGTTTAAAAAGAATAGAAAGCAGAAATACAAATAGCTTGGAACATATTGGAAAGTACATGTTGTACAGAAAGAAAGACGGGAAACTGGTGGACCAGTCATATTGAAGCAGTATTCTTTAGAATGAGCTGGCCCACAAGTTTTGGCTACCAGTGAATTCACCTGATCCTATAAAACGTTTAGAGTGCACTAATTCTCCTCTTAGTAAGCTAGCCAGAGTTACTGCTTTCAACAAAAGGTCTGTTAATTAACATACTATGATGGGCAAATAGTTGTGGTCCTAATGGAAGAATGAAGTCACTGGGGTATGGACTACTGCCAGAAGGGTAAGTTGAGGTTGACCTTGCATGTAGTATCAAGGTGAGCCATTACAACCCAAAGGTTAGAATTTAGCTCCGGGTTTTTGACTGTAAAATAAAATGGATCCATGAATGCAGAGGCTTTGCTAAGCCTGTAGAATATATCTTGACTCCAAAGAAAATACTGCTATCGATTTTTGACTAAAACTGATATATGCCAGAATAGAGCAGCAGGATTCTGGGGTGACTCCAGTCATGCCATACCATCTGATTACATATGTTTAAATTAATCTTTACTTAGTAACTGAAACTATTTCCAATTTTCAGTAAGGTTTCCACTTTAAAGGGTTACTGTGGTACTCTCTTCTATACTGCAAACAATTTCTTCCCTAATTTGCTTTATAACTCAAGGATTTCTGTGAATGATCCCATAAAGCAAACATATACATGGAAACGTAGTGATGCCAAAGCCCTGTTTAATGAGCCCAACACTTGAACCATGATTTTAATAATAATAATAATAACAAAGACCATTTTTCTTTAAGCTTACGTTTGACTAACACAAGGTCTAGAATATGATTTTGTGTGTGTTCCAATAAAACTTTCTTTACAAAAACAAGCAGCCAGCTACAAGTGAAGCAGGCTGTAGACTGCTTAACCTGGTTATAATCTATGACAAAGGATTACTCCAAGGAAGTGTGACCATGAAGCTTGGCTGATCCAACCATTGATATAACATAAAAACCAACAATTGATAGGGCATGTAAAACAGAACAAGCAATTCCAGAGGTTATAAAACAGAAAAGTCACCAAAGAATGAAATTAAGAGTGTGGGAGGTAACAACCAAGTTACTACACTTCTCTCACCAATTTATTATCCTAAAGAGAAATGAACCAAAAGTGCCCCTTCACCACTGACAATATAACTTGATGATGAAATTCCATCGTATGTAAGAGAACAAACTGAATAGAAGAGCAATCATTTAACCATGCAGATAACAAATGGTTAAATAATTAGGGAATGGGAGGGTTTCTGTGTAATAACCTCAGGGATTTAGGGCCTTCACCTTTTTATATTGTGTCACCATCTGTGCCCAATATGAATTACACAATAGTTTACCATTCGCATTCAAGTCATATCATTAATATTGATGAGAAATTCTAACCTGAGAAAAATATGATAAAGGATTTACGTTCCCAATAATTGTAACTGAGTATACTTGAGGAACCAGGTCCAGTCATAGTGGAAAGAGCACCAATTCAAAGTGGGTCATTATGGAAAAACAGTCGAATGGAGAAGTTCAAACAACATTATTTCAAAGCACGCATAACTTATAAAGGGAAAACTTCATATTCTGTGTTACGTACATCATTGTTATGGTCAAAGAAACTTGAACCTTCTTGTGCAAAAGTGAATTATAAGTGAACCAGCATGCACTAATTAAAAAAATAGGGAAAAAGTATCACCCATTCAGTACTTTATAATGTGAATTAATAGTACACCTATGATTTTATTTACAGTTCCAAAAAGTTATTATTTTTAGTGTCCTCATTTTTCAAAATGTGGAACCAAGGCACAGAGAAGATGTTCAAATGAAAATGTTTCAGTCAAAACTCAAACATATTTGCCCTATTCCATATTTACACATGTGAATATGATTATAGTACTGCATTTCTTACAGGGGAGAGACACTTAAATTTCAGTTCTTCAGATAATTAAATGTTTTTAAAAAGCAAATAACATCCAACATATTTTTTTAGTTAGGTATATATACGCTATGATTGAAAAACATGCTTAGGGCTGGGGATTTAGCTCAGTAGCACCTGCCTCACAAGCCCAAGCTCCTGAGTTCAATCTCCAGTACCAAAAAAAAGAAAGAAAAACACACTTAAAGTTTAAATTTTTAAAAAGACTATTACATTAAAAGATATTTTGCCATTAATCCCCTATAAATACTTCCCCTTATTCTTAACATATTTATCTCATTGTTCTCGCCACTTTCTAAAGCAGTTCTAGAAGTCCTCTTTCATGAGAATCTGGAGTCACCTATAATGGCTGACCTAGTGTACTGCATCGATTCAAAACACTTACCTTGCATTTTCACATTGACTTTGGGGAAGATGTGGAAGTCACACATTGAATAAGGTGTATAAAGACACACCACAGAAGTTTTTACAAGCTATCCTTTCTGTTGGATGGCACTCAGCAGCAGCATTTTCTGTATTTTTTTATTACATTCTCAAAGACACTTAGGAAAGGGAACTTCCAGAACTACTTCAGAAAGTGGCAAAAATAATGGGATAAGCATGTTCAAAGCAAGGAGCGGTACCCTAAGGGCAATTAATGATAATGTGTATTTACTACTGTAAAAAATGTTTTATTTAAAATTCATGTGTACTTCAATCACATCTTACATGTTAAAATACAAAGGTTATATATCACACTACTTACATCACTTAAAAGACCAAATCCTGTTTTGTAAATGATTTCCTTGTTAGACCTGAAGGTTATATGACCCCCCAACCCACTGAAAAATTACCTGCTCACTGCAGCAAATTGCCGGACAGTGATCTCAAGTACAAAATGGCATTTCAAAGTATATGTGCAGCTCAGTAGGAAATATTTCAGGTGCCAGATCTCAAACTCAAAGCACAATGCTAAAAATTCAGATTTCATTTCTTTTTATAAAAGACATGACCTTTTGCTTGGCAAAATGCTTTCTAAAAATATAAAAAATAGAGTAATGTTTTATTTTCTAGGGAACAGCTATCCATTACCTTCACAAAAGACGAATTCTTCTAGTCTGATACAGTATTTGCTTTGAAAAAAATTTTGATAGTCTTTTCTTTCTAGAAGAATCTAGATAGAAACAGAATGTGGATAACTTCTGTCTGGATTAGAGAGTTGTTATGAGTAGACCTTCATGAACAATGGGAACATACGCTTCTCCTGCCCCTTAATGTCTGTAATCCACCAAACCCCACCCCTTCCCATCCTACCCCCGAGCCAGGAGTCCTCCCAGCAACTTCTTGAAACCCATAGTTTCAGAACGAGATGAATTCTGTTGACTTAAACTTTGGGTCTCAACTGAAGTAGTGGAGAGAGAAGAGTATTGTTTTTTAAAGCAAATTTTAAAGTCAAATATTAGGATACGGGCTGATGATGAGGAGTTGGGGTAAACTGTTTCAGAGAACTGAAAAACCCTAAGAAAATGAGACTGGAGAAAACCAAAAAATAATGATTTGACAGTTTTACACAGACTATTCCTGATCACATAATGAAATCAAGTCCGCTGGCCAACGTAACCCAGACAGCAAAAGTCTGATTACAATTTGACACACTACTTTTTGGATTTTGAAGATTTCACAGAATTTAAAATCATCCTGTCGTATGTCAGTATTGTTTACTTCCTATCTTGAAATCTTCAGAGACAGTATTTTTTGGACCCATCAGAATCGATATCTATATCTATACCTATAGCTATCTATATCTATATCTATATACTGATTTATGTTAAGTCTGGAGCTGGGCTTCAATTGAACCTAAGTATTTGTGTCTACTGGTTCAGGAATCCTCTGCAAGATTTTCCTGACAAAGCTTGGTCTAGGTCATTTCTTCCCATATCAACCATGGTCAGTATTTAAAGAATTATTTTCCAGGGCCAGAGAATTGGCTTAATGGTCCTACCACCTAAATAACTCTTTTCCTAAATCTAAACTCTTCCCAAGCTTCCTTCTGTTCCTGCTCTTTTCCTTCTGTAACTGTTTTATGCTCCAAAAGCTGGCAAGTAACCTCAGCTACAATTCCTCTGTGTATAAGTCATACAACCTCACTGATTTCTTCTAATGATTCACAGTATATTTGTGAAGATCAAATGAAATTATGAACAAGACATGAAAACTGTAAAATACAATAAATATATAGGGTAGGCCAGAGATTTAACTCAGCCACACCACACCTGCCTTGCAAGCACAAGGTCCTGAGTTTGATCCCCAGTACCAAAAAATAAATAAAATAAAGATACAGGGTGATATTGTACACAGAACACAGAAAAGACAAAATGAACATGGACACTATTAATTGTTCCAGGTTTTAATTTATAAAAAAGTAGCCAGTACAGTAAATCCTATATAGGTTAGTTATTTTATTTTAATTTCCTGAATGTAAGGGAATAAAATATTTCTGAAAAATAAGCTTCATAAAAAAAATTCATTAAACTCAGATTTGGGGGGGGTTTATTGGTGTTGTTGTTGTTGTTTGTTTGTTTTGAGATAGGGTCTCACTATGTAGTTGAAACGGACGTGGAACTCATTTTGTAGCCCAGGCTGGTCTCGAACACACAGTGATCCTCCTGCCTCAGCCTCCCGAGTGCTGGGGTTACAGGCATGCGCCACCATGCCTGGCCCAAAACTCGTATTTGAAAATCATAGTACAGCATGACAAAAGTTTTATCTGAAGCAACATAAAAAATACAGCTTCCTTGACCACTGCGGGGGGGGGGATATGTGTATATATACTTATGTATTTCTAAAACTCATTTTCTTATAAATTAATAAGATATGGCCACTTCACTTAAATCTATTGCTCTCACCTTTCAGTGAATTATCTGCTTTAGCAACTATGACTTAGATACAAAGTTCTATGAACTCACAAATTATTTCCCCTTCAGAGAGGTGATCTTGTCCTTTATATATTAAACTTTGTCTCTTTTCAGCTGAGAGCAGTTCCTCCAGGCAGTCAAGTCATGTCAGCTTACTCCCAAATTGAGTCATCTTCTGGCAAATGTGATTATGGAGTGCACTCATAATTTTAAGTGCTTGCAGAGTAAATCCAAATACATTCCTTTCTCTTTTAATACACACCTTCAAAACTCTCTCAAAAATCTTACGACAAAATCTAAAATTCAAAAATGGACTTCTCTAAATTCCTATGTTCCTCCTTACTGATTCTAGATTCTCTCTCTCTTACACATTTGGCAACACTATCTCATCTATTTGCACTTTGAAATTACTGTTACTTCTTGGAAACTTCATTTCCATAGTCCAATACTCACATCTTCAACTGGTGCTTGACAAACTGGTTGTCATGATATATCTACTTAAAGGAAACAACTAAGCTTAGAATATTGTTTTCACTGACTGCAAAACTACAGTACATAATGCAGACAATTTTTCACATAAGTTGGGTGTAAAGGTATACAGTGTTTGCATTTCATAGGAGAATACTTCATTTCAAAAATAAATCTTCATCAGACCAAGCAGATAAGTTAGTAGAAAGCCAGTAAAACACCATCACTTTTACACAACACCTTGAATATTACAAAAGTGGTCAACTGATAACATCAGAAACAATCAGTTGACTTTAACACTGCCCAAATGGTAGGAAAGTACTGTGTGTGCCTACTGAGGTAAAAATTAAATGACAATTTAAACTTCATTTCCTAAGGCTATTTTCATGCATTTAGAATTCTCCCAGGCTGGGTGTGGTGGTGCACGCCTATAATCCCAGCACTTGGGAGGCTGAGGCAGGAGTATCACTGTGAGTTCAAAACCAGCCTAGGATACATAGTGAGTTCCAGGTCAGTCTAAACTACATAGTGAGACCCTGTGTCAAAAAAAAAAAAAAAAAAAAAAAAAAAAAA